>NC_056745.1:142664872-142807372 GCF_019279795.1 Protopterus annectens | reverse complement strand
GCTTTATGCCTGTACTTCCCTAACCTACAGCTGCAGGTTATACCTGGACATAACCTACAGCTGCAGGTTACACCTAGACCTAACCTACAGCTGCAGGTTATACCTAGACCTAACCTAAAGCTGCAGGGTATGCCTGGACCTAAACTACACCTGCAGGTTATGCCTGGACCTAACCTACAGCTGCAGGTTATGCCTGGACCTAAGCTACACCTGCAGGTTATGCCTGGACCTAACCTAAAGCTGCAGGTTATGCCTGTACTTCCCTAACCTACAGCTGCAGGTTATACCTCGACATAACCTACAGCTGCAGGTTACACCTAGACCTAACCTACAGCTGCAGGTTATACCTAGACCTAACCTAAAGCTGCAGGGTATGCCTGGACCTAAGCTACACCTGCAGGTTATGCCTGGTCCTAACCTACAGCTGCAGGTTATGCCTGGACCTAAACTACACCTGCAGGTTATGCTTTATGCCTGTACTTCCCTAACCTACAGCTGCAGGTTATACCTGGACATAACCTACAGCTGCAGGTTACACCTAGACCTAACCTACAGCTGCAGGTTATACCTAGACCTAACCTAAAGCTGCAGGGTATGCCTGGACCTAAACTACACCTGCAGGTTATGCCTGGACCTAACCTACAGCTGCAGGTTATGCCTGGACCTAAGCTACACCTGCAGGTTATGCCTGGACCTAACCTAAAGCTGCAGGTTATGCCTGTACTTCCCTAACCTACAGCTGCAGGTTATACCTGGACATAACCTACAACTGCAGGTTACACCTGGACCTAACCTACAGCTGCAGGTTATACCTAGACCTAACCTAAAGCTGCAGGGTATGCCCGGACCTAAACTACACCTGCAGGTTATACCTGGACCTAACCTACAGCTGCAGGTTATACCTAGACATAACCTAAAGCTGCAGGGTATGCCTGGACCTAAACTACACCTGCAGGTTATACCTAGACCTAACCTAAAGCTGCAGGGTCTACTGTCTCACTCAAGAACAGACGTTAAAATAACTTCGGGACTGAATGGGCAGAATGTAACTTGTCTGGTTAATCTCAAAATAACAGAAAGAAAAAAAACGAAACTTGAAATACCTCAGCTGCAGTACAAGCATTTTAGAAATAGCTATGTAATCCTTTGAAGGCAATATACAGCTGATAAAGGAGATGATGGTTAGAAAGACTGTCAGGTTCCTTACAAACTGGTTAAGCAAAGGGTTATTATACAGCACAAGCCAGCTAGGAGTAAAAAAAAAAACAATAAAAAAGACTACAGTACATGTGGACATCAGTAGTGTAAAGAATCGTTCTTTTCCTGATATGCAACATTGAATGTTGCTCTGACTTAAGTTCTCATTGAGACTAATAGGATGTTTAATCTTAGAAGGATTACTGGGATGTTTACAGTGGAAGGATTACTAGGATGTTTAACTTTAACCTTAGAAGGATTACTGGGATGTTTACAGTGGAAGGATTACTAGGATGTTTAACCTTGGAAGGATTACTAGGATGTTTAACCTTGGAAGGATTACTGTGATGTTTAACACTGGAAGGATTACTAGGATGTTTAACCTTGAAAGGATTACTAGGATGTTTAACCATGGAAGGATTACTGCGATGTTTAACCTAGGAAGGATTACAAGGATGTTTATTATTGGAAGGATTACTAGGATGTTTAACCTTGAAAAGATTACTGGGATGTTTAACCTTAGAAGGATTACTAGGATGTTTAACCTTGGAAGGATTATTGGGATGTTTAACCTTGGAAGGATTACTGTGATGTTTAACATTGGAAGGGTTACTAGGATGTTTAACCTTGAAAGGATTACTAGGATGTTTAACCTTGGAAGGATTACTGGGATGTTTAACCTTGGAAGGATTACTAGGATGTTTAACACTGGAAGGATTACTGTGATGTTTAACAGTGGAAGGAGTACTAGGATGTTTAACATTGGAAGGATTACTGGGATGTTTAATTTTAGAAGGATTACTAGGATGTTTAACTTTGGAATGATTACTGGTATGTTTAACATTAGAAGGATTATTGGGATGTTTAACCTTGGAAGGGTTACTAGGATGTTTATTATTGGAAGGATTACTAGGATGTTTAACACTGGAAGGGTTACTGGGATGTTTAACATTGGAAGGATTACTGGGATGTTTAACCTTGGAAGGACTACTAGGATGTTTAAACTTGGAAGGATTACTGAGATGTTTAACCTTGGAAGGATTACTAGGATGTTTAACCTTGGAAGGATTACTGAGATGTTTAACCTTGGAAGGATTACTAGGATGTTTAACACTGGAAGGATTACTGTGATGTTTAACAGTGGAAAGATTACTAGGATGGTTAACATTGGAAGGATTACTGGGATGTTTAATTTTAGAAGAATTACTAGGATGTTTAACACTGGAAGGATTACTGGGATGTTTAACATTGGAAGGATTACTAGGATGTTTAACACTGGATTACTAGAATATATAACCTTGGATTTGATTTAGTGCCAACTTCACCCCCCTCTCACCCCCTAAAGGGCCTATCTCAATACCAAAAGATTGCCAAATTCTGATAATCACAGCCACACAGGTAGAAACCGCACTCTCCAAAGCTAAGAATACAACATCCATGGGACCAGATGACATCCCAGGCTGTGTACTACATGAACTTCAAAATGAACTGGCACCTCATCTAAGTGTCATGTTTAATCATAGGCTCACCTCAGGCTTCGTGCCCACTGAGTAGCGCACAGCTACAGTTATCCCGCTCCACAAGGGAGGATCCACCTTGGATCCCGGGAACTACCGTCCCATCAGTCTGACAAGCCTGATCTGCAAGGGCATGGAACGCATTATCATGGCACTTATAAACAAAGACATTGGCAACCTTCAAACACTGGACCCCACCCAGTTTGGGTTTGTGAAGGGCCGATCTTGTCTCCTGAATCTGATTGACTTCTTCGAATCAGTCTCCAGAGCTGTGGACGAGGGTAAGGCGGTCCACACAGCCTATCTGGACCTTGCCAGAGCCTTCCACACCATCCCCCCACTCTGGAATCATAGATAAACTTATTAAGCTGGGCATAAATCCCTATGTCACTCGATGGGTTGCCAACTGGCTTACTGACAGAACCCAGAATGTAAAAGTAGCCGACTCCAAATCCAGCTCCAGACAAGTGACAAGTGGAGTACCTCAGGGTTTAGTCCTGGGACCACTCTTGTTTGGCATCTACTTCTCTGAAGTACAGGCCAACACTAAGAGACTCTGGCTAACAAAGTTCGCAGATGACTGCAAACTGGGAGCCATTACTGAATCCCCAAATGATGTGGTTATTCTACAAAAGGGCCTTACAGAAACAAATGCCTGGTGCCAGAGCCATGGGCTCAAGCTTAATGCCAAGAAATGTATAATTATCCCCTTTGGAAAAAAACATGTACCCATGAATTACCACATAGGTGGCAGGACACTAAACATCGAAAGTGTGATGAGAGACTTAGGGACACAGGTGGACAGTGGTCTCACTTTCGATAACCACATCGCCACAACAGTCAGGAAATCCTTCTATGTGGCACGCCTCATCACTAAGGGCTTTTCATCCGGAAAAAAGGAGTTCATTGTCCCACTGTACTCATCCCTCATTAGACCCATTATAGAGTATAATGCCCCATTTGGTATGTACCTCACAAGACATCTGCAACAGCTGGAAAGGCCACAGAAATACCTCACTAAAAGAATTACAGCCTAAAGCAGATGCCGTATGCTGACCATCTAAAAAAACTCCAGCTATACTCTGTGGCATATCGTTTACTTAGAGGCAATCTCTGCTTAGCATACAAGGCCATGTCAAACCCTGCGCTGTTGGACATGCTCCACTTAAAGAAATCCCAATCCCTCAGAGCCACACGCTCCAGGGATCTAGACCTTGTCATCACAATGAGCAAAACATGCTGGGGGGATAGGTTCCTGACCCAGAGACTCCCCATACTCTGGAATAGACTGCCCATACATGTCAAGCAGAGCACCTCATTGGCCCTCTTCAAAAGGAGCCTTGATGATTGGATGGGAGATAGTAAATTCACCCTGGGGATCATGTCAGTCGCCCTGCTACACACGGGTCCAGAGAAGTAAATATTGTGGGAAGAAATATCCAGGGCATTGTTATGGTCAGGCTTGCATGGGCCCTAGGGCCGATAGCCTAGTACCAACCTATGAACCTATGAACATATGGAAGGATTACTAGGATGGTTAACCTTAGAAGGATTACTGGGATGTTTACAGTGGAAGGATTACTAGGATGTTTAACCTTGGAACGATTGCTAGGATGTTTAACCTTGTGAGGATGATTAGAATGTTTAACATTGGAAGGATTACTAGGATGTTTAACTTTAAGAGGATTACTAGGATGTTTAACTTTGGAAGGATTACTGAGATGTTTAACCTTGGAAGGGTTACTAGGATGTTTAACATTGGCAGGGTTACTGGGATGTTTAATCTTGGAAGGATTACTAGGATGTTTAACTTTAGAAGGATTACTAGGATGTTTAACCTTGGAAGGATTACTAGGATGTTTAACAGTGGAAGGATTAATAGGATGTTTAACCTTGGAATGATTAGTAGGAGGTTTAACATTGGAAGGATTACTGGGATGTTTAACATTGGAAGGATTACTGGGATGTTTAACTTTAGAAGTATTAATAGGATGTTTAACCTTGAAGCATTACTAGGATGTTTAACCTTGGAATGATTACTAGGATGTTTAATATTGGAAGGATTACTGGGATGTTTAACCTTGGAAGGATTCCTGGGATGTTTAACATTGGAAGGATTACTTGGATGTTTAACAGTGGAAGGATTACTAGGATTTTTAACTTTAGAAGGATTACTGGGATGTTTAACATTGGAAGGATTAGTGGGATGTTTAGCAGTTGAAGGATTACTAGGATGTATAACCTTGGAAAGATTGCTGGGATGTTTACAGTGGAAGGATTGCTAGGATGTTTAACTTTAAAAGGATTGCTAGGATGTTTTCACCTTAGAATGATTACTGGGATGTTTAACAGTGGAAGGATTACTAGGATGTTTAACTTTAGAAGGATTACTAGGCTGTTTAACATTGGAAGGATTGCTGTGATGTTTAACAGTGGAAGGATTACTAGGTTGTTTAACTTTAGAAGGATTACTATGATGTTTAACCTTGAAAGGATTACTGGGATGTTTAATCTTAGAAGGATTACTGGGATGTTTACAGTGGAAGGATTACTAGGATGTTTAACCTTAGAAGGATTAATGGGATGTTTAACAGTGGAAGGATTACTGGGATGTTTAACCTTGAAAGTATTACTAGGATGTTTAACCTTGGAGGGATTACTGGGATGTTTAACCCTGGAACATTTACTAGGATGTTTAACACTGAAGGGTTACTGTGATGTTTAACAATGGAAAGATTACTAGCATGTTTAAAATTGGAAGATTTACTGGGATGTTTAACCTTGGAAGGATTACTAGAATGTTTAATTTTAGAATAATTACTAGGATGTTTAACCTTGGAAGGATTACTGGGATGTTTAACATTGGAAGGATTACTGGGATGTTTAACCTTGGAAGGATTACTAGGATGTTCAACCTTGGAAGGATTACTGGGATGTTTAACCTTGGAAGGATTACTAGGATAGTTAACCTTAGAATGATTACTGGGATGTTTACAGTGAAAGGATTACTAGGATGTTTAACATTGAAAGGATTACTGGGATGTTTAACCTTGGAAGGATTATTGGCATGTTTACAGTGAAAGGATTACTAGGATGTTTAACCTTGAAAGGATTACTGGGATGTTTAACCTTGGAAGGATTATTGGGATGTTTACAGTGGAAGGATTACTGGGATGTTTAACCTTGGAAGGATTACTAGGATGTTTAGCTGTAGAAGGATTACTAGGATGTTTAACTTTGGAAGGATTACTGTGATGTTTAACACTGGAAGGATTAGCAGGATGTTTAACATTGGAAGGATTGCTGGGGTGTTTAACATTGGAAGGATTACTGGGATGTATAAATTTAGAAGGATTGCTAGGATGTTTTACCTTGGAAGGATTACTAGGATGTTTAACACTGGAATGATTATTAAGATGTTTAACATTGGAAGGATTCCTGGGATGTTTAACATTGGAAGGATTACTGGGAGGTTTAACAGTGGAAGGATTACTAGGATGTTCAATTTAGAAGGATTACTGGGATATTTAACAATGGAAGGATTACTGGGATGTTTCACAGTGCAAGGATTACTCGGATGTTTAATTTTAGAAGGATTACTGGGATGTTTACAGTGGAAGCATTACTAGGATGTTTAACTTTAGAAGGATTACTACAATGTTTAACCATGGTTAAGATTACTTAGATGTTTAACATTGGTAGGATTGCTGGGATGTTTAACTTTAGAAGGACTGCTAGGATGTTTAACCTTGGAAGGATTACGTGGATGTTTAACCTTGGAAGGATTACTAGGATGTTTAACACTGGAAGGATTACTGTGATGTTTAACAGTGGAAGGATTTCTAGGATGTTTAACATTGGAAGGATTACTGGGATGTTTAATTTTAGAAGTATTACTAGGATGTTTAACTTTGGAAGGATTACTGGTATGTTTAACATTGGAAGGATTACTAGGATGTTTAATCTTGGAATGATTACTATGATGTTTATTATTGGAAGGATTACTAGGATGTTTAACCTTGGAAGGGTTACTGGGATGTTTAACACTGGAAGGATTACCAGGATGTTTAACCTTATAAGGATTACTGGAATGTTTAACAGTGGAAGGATTACCAGGATGTTTAACTTTAGAAGGATTACTAAGATGTTTAACCTTGGAAGGATTTCTGGGATGTTTAACTTTAGAAAGGATTGTTACGATGTTTAACCTTGTAAGGATTACTGGGATGTTTAATCTTCGAAGGATTACTAGGATGATTAACCTTGGAAGGGTTACTGGAATGTTTAACACTGGAAGGATTACCAGGATGTTTAACCTTGGAAGGATTACTGGGATTTTTAACCTTGGAAGGATTATTGTGATGTTTAATATTGGAAGGATTAGTAGGATGTTTAACATTGGAAGGATTACTGGGATGTTTAACCTTGGAAGGTTTCTTGGGATGTTTAACATTGGAGGGATTACTGGGATGTTTAACAGTGGAAGGATTACTAGGATGTTTAACTTTAGAAGGATTACTGGTATGTTTACAGTGGAAGGATTACTAGGATGTTTAACTTTAGAGGGATTATTACGATGTTTAACCTTGGTTAAGATTACTGGGAGGTTTAACATTGGAAGGATTACTGGGATGTTTAATTTTAGAAGGATTGCTAGGATGTTTAACCTTAGAAGGATTACTGGGATGTTTAACAGTGGAAGGATTACTAGCATGTTTAACTTTAGAAGGATTACTAGGATGTTTAACCTTGGAAGGATTATGTGGATGTTTAACCTTGGAAGGATTACTAGGATGTTTAACACTGGAAGGATTACTGTGATGTTTAACAGTGGAAGGATTACTAGGATGTTTAACATTGGAAGGATTACTGGGATGTTTAATTTTAGAAGTATTACTAGGATGTTTAACTTTGGAAGGATTACTGGTATGTTTAACATTGGAAGGATTACTAGGATGTTTAACCTTGGAATGATTACTAGGATGTTTATTACTGGAAGGATTACTAGGATGTTTAACCTTGGAAGGATTACTGGGATGTTTAACACTGGAAGGATTACCAGGATGTTTAACCTTATAAGGGTTACTGGAATGTTTAACAGTGGAAGGATTACCAGGATGTTTAACTTTAGAAGGATTACTAAGATGTTTAACCTTGGAAGGATTTCTGGGATGTTTAACTTTAGAAAGGATTGTTACGATGTTTAACCTTGGAAGGATTACTGGGATGTTTAATCTTAAAATGATTACTAGGATGATTAACCTTGGAAGGGTTACTGGAATGTTTAACACTGGAAGGATTACCAGGATGTTTAACCTTGGAAGGATTCCTGGGATGTTTAACTTTAGAAAGGATTTCTACAATGTTTAACCTTGGAATGATTACTGGGATGTTTAATCTTAAAAGGATTACTAGGATGATTAACCTTGGAAGGGTTACTGGAATGTTTAACACTGGAAGGATTACCAGGATGTTTAACCTTGGAATGATTACTGGGATTTTTAACCTTGGAAGGATTATTGTGATGTTTAACATTGGAAGGATTACTAGGATGTTTAATTTTAGAGGGATTATTACGATGTTTAACCTTGGTTAAGATTACTAGGAGGTTTAACGTTGGAAGGATTACTGGGATGTTTAACTTTAGAAGGATTGCTAGGATGTTTAACCTTAGAAGGATTTCTGGGATGTTTAACACTGGAAGGATCACCAGGATGTTTACCCTTAGAAGGATTACTAGGATGTTTAACACTGGAGGGATTACTAGGATGTTTAACCTTGGAATGATTACTGGGATGTTTAATATTAGAAGGATTACTGGGATATTTAACCTTGGAAGGATTACTGGGATGTTTAATGTTGGAATGATTACTGGGATGTTTAATATTAGAAGGATTACTGTGATGTTTAACCTTGGAAGGATTACTGAGATGTTTAACCTTTGAAGGGTACCACCATTACTATGAATGGTACTGATATTAAGGTACAAAACATGACTTGATCTTAATAATAGGCTATGGAAATGGTATAATTTACTTGGATAGATGATTGGCAAGCCATCATATTTATGTTGATGGTCTTACCCTTTTCTACTTGAGGCACAGACTGTCTGAAGAGAAATTTTAATACTCCCACATTCCCATATGGTACTTTTTAGTCTCCGTCATACATTTAATGGGTCTATTTTGATCTGCTGAAGACAAATGCATTGTGCCTAGTCTCCAAACATTGAATTTACCACTACCCTGCGGACCACTGTCATATGTTTAATTAATTATAATTTGAACTGTAATGTTGTGAACTTACTATACCCTGCTCCCCATACCCTCAGTCACCTCTAAATTTACTACATCCATGGTTGTACCAGCCTTGATTAAAGGGAATTAAGTTATCTTCCTGTTGTCTGAGTTTAGACAGCCTATTTAGATGGTGGGGGTGTGCCTCAGACTGGGTTGCACCCCTGGAAAAATATTTTTAAAGATTTTTTATAAGGTGATTATGGCAGTCAGCTACAGTAGTGGGCTAGGGTGGTTAGTAACCCAGGCTTTGTGAACATCCTTGAAAGCAGTGGGATAGCGAAGCCAGTAGGTCAGGTTTTGTGAACATCAGCTGTAGCATTGGGGTAGTGTGGTCAGTAGGCCAGACCTTGTGAACATCACCTGCAGCAGTGGGATGGTGTGGTCAGTAAGTCAGGCTTTGTGAACATTAGCTGCAGCAGTGGGATGGTGTGGTCAGTAAGTCAGGCTTTGTGAAAATCACCTGCAGCAGTGGGATAGTGTGGTCAGTAAGTCAGGCTTTGTGAATATCACCTGCAGTAGTGGGATGGTGTGGTCAGTAAGTCAGGCTTTGTGAACATCACATGCAGCAGTGGGATGGTGTGGTCAGTAAGTCAGGCTTTGTGAACATCACCTGCAGCAGTGGGATGGAGTGGTCACTAAGTCAGGCTTCAGGAACATAAGCAGTAATAACATCAAATAAACCCAGTTTGATAGATCATTCTTAAATCAAGGTTTCCATCTGAATACACAACTGATTGTAGCATTACTTAATGCTGAGAGATCATATAATAAATAACTTGCTTGGAAGCACTGTTTTCTCAATGCTGTTGCAGTCTGCCTTATGTGTCAGATTGTATGCATCCTTTAAGCAGATGCTCAGCAAAACCTTCAGTGCTGGGGTAAGTCCATTTAAAAAAAGTACTATATGTTAATGGCTAATAATTTTGCTGTTGAATTTGCCACCACAGCAGTTATAATGCTTCAGTTCAGCCTTGTTGCTGTGCTTAAATGACCACATATTTTTAAAGAAGTTTATATGCGACTGGTTAGTGTCCATGTCACTGGTGAGTAGTTGTTTTCCATTATCCTGGTGGCAGGAATGGATCAATTTCTTTTTATCTGATCACAGATTGTCTTAAAAAATTCATTGAAAGCACATTTTATCAAAACCACATCTCATCTAATCACATTTCATAGAAAATAGAAACTATAACATACAGCAAATGCTTTTGCCTGAGGGATGGGGGTGGGGGGTTAAGCCACCCCAAAACCCATACACATTGAATCACTACTAGTGCACAAACAAAAAGTACTAAAGATGTCAATGTAATACAAGCACAGGCAGTGGCAACGTAGAAATTATGCTCTAGACTAACTTGTCTTACAACTCTATCGTAAATCACGCCAGAACTGACTATTTGTAATCTTCTACTCTACTCTTTTCTACAGAAAGTGATTCAACAAAATGTGTTTTTGATAAAATGAATTTTCAATTAATTTTTTTCCGATGATTTGTGCTTAGATAAAAAGATAACTGGATAAAATGAATGGTAACCACATATATATAATATACGATTCTATCATCAAATATCAAATACTCCAAAGAGTGAATGCAAAAAGAGCGATCTTTTTAAACTGAATCTAAAAAAAGTTCAAACTTCAGGGGGGGGGGGGAATTGATAACTTTAGATTTTGCTAGTCTTAGAACATTGCTAAATGAGTCACACACACACCTCCATAATCTTCCTTCCATTCCTGACATTTTTTCTGCAGTCATTAGGATGTCATCTTTAACTATCCCTAGTTTTTAATTTGTTGCTGCATTTTTTTCTCTCAGCTATCATACCATCTGAAAGAATAAAGGGAGATACAGCCATGTTATGCTGGGTCTATATTACATGATCGAATGATTAGGTGATCGAACACCTAAACACTGACCACATAATATCGAACTACAAAATACCGAACGCTGCCGGGAAACGTTACCGTCAGCCAAAAAAAAAATTAACTTTACAGCCAAACTAAGTGGGAGGCTTCGCCCCCACCCCCCGAAGTGCACCCCCCTAACTAAATATACCAACTCCAAGATCACTCCACAGTGGATAAAATGGCAAAATCCAGTAAACAGCCAAGATAACTCTTTCCCTGTATTAAATTGGCTGTTTGCTGTTTTTTGCTTTCGATATTACGTGATCAGTTTAGGTGTGCGATCACCTAATCATTCAATCACGTAATATAGACCCGTTCTGCCTACTAAGGGGATACAAATCAGTCCATCTTAAGCTTGAATCATCCAACACTAACCATTTTATTTATTTATTTATTTATTTTATTTATTTTGACATTTGTTAACCGGGTATGTCCAACTGAGCAACAGCCCATTTTTAGCGAAGGCCCGGGGGAAAAAGCCCCATACAGAAACAATTTCAAAGACAAGTTCAAAAAGGGTTGCAAACAGATGATCACAATTTACAGGAGATTTTAAATACATAGGATACAACTTAGAAGTTTGAGTAAATGCATAGCAGAAGTTATTAGAGCAATGTAGTTTGATATGAGGTGGGACTCGGTAGGTTATGAGAAGAAGCAAAATATAGTATTACTAGGGGATTATAAGATAGGCATAGAAGAAAGAAAAACCAAGCTGTAGAGAAGTTGAAATCTGTAGCCAGGGCAATAGAAAGGTAAGTAGAGGAGTTGTGATGAGTGGTACCGGAAGATATAGTTAGTCGACAAGAACAGCTAATAGCTAAAAGATTTTATTTTATTTTATTACAGTTTCACAAATAAAGTCAACGTTTCAAAAGAAGTGACATTGTCATGTCTTCCTTAAAGTGCTCATGGATTTTTATAATAGCTAAAAGATGTTAAGGTGAGTTTTGGTATGAATAGATCCAGGAGTTTTTACTGTTTCTTTTAATACTTTTTGAAGATATGAATATGGTGTGGGAATTTGATCCAGGCTAGCGCAACTGAATAGCTAAATAAGTGTTGTCCTATTTCCTTTTTAGGCTTGTGGATTGTTAAGAGAAACTGATCAGGAAATTTTGTTTTTGTTTTTGTACTTCCAAAGGAAGGGCATTCTTTTTCTGCCTCATCTTCTCTGTATATATTTGCATATGCTATTTAATGTTGTTTTTTTTTCATTTCTCCATATGAGCTTTAATATTAGAAACACTGTTACAAAACTCCCAAATGTTACTGTTACCTTATTTTCTCTTGCCTTCTTGCTCTTCCTCCCTTACACCCTCCTAATTGTATTTACATGACAGGAATCTTGTAGTTTGCTGGGGTAAAAATTAACAAATTTTCCTACTCTGTTTCCTGAAAACAGGTTATAGGATAAACACAGGCTGATTCTTTTTATGATGGACCTAAACTCAAATTTTACCTTCAAGCAATTGCTAACTCACTAAGCTTCTTAGTATGGGATTGAAAAATCATATGTAAAACCCTTAACTTTTCCTATTGTTGATATTTCTAAAAATCCTAGACCATTCTGGAACTATATATATATATGCATATACACAGTGGATATAAAAAGTGTACACACCCCTGTTAAAATGCAAGGTGTTTGTGATATAAAAAAATGAAACCACAATAAATCATTTCAAAACTTTTCCCACCTTTAATGTGACCTATAACCTGTACAATTCAATTGAAAAACAAACAAATCTGTTAGGGGAAAAAATAAAAACATAAAATAAGCTGGTTGCATAAGTGTGCGCACCCTTAAACTAATACTTTGTTGAAGCACCTTTTGATTTAATTAGGTTCATAGGTTCATAGATTAGTACTAGGCTAACTGCCCTTGCAAGCCATTTTAAGCCTAGCCAGTTATCCCTTGTGAGACTCAAACCATGTACCTTGTGTTTATAAGGCAAACACCTTAACCATTAGGCCACCCTCCCAACAAATAATTACAGCATTCAGTCTTCTTGGGTTGCAGTCTACCAGCATGGCACATCTTGACAATATTTGCCCACTCTTCCTTGCAAAAGCGCTCCAAATCTGTCAGATTGCGAGGGCATCTCTTGTGCACAGCCCTCTTCAGGTCACCCCACAGATTTTCTATTGGATTTAAGTCTGGGCTCTGGATGAGCCATTCCAAAACTTTAATTTTCTTCTGGTGAAGCTATTCTTTTGTTGATGTAGATGTATGCTTGGGGTCATTGTCATGTTGAAAGGTGAAATTCCTCTTCATGTTCAGCTTTCTAGTAGACACCTGAAGGTTTTGGGCCGAAAGTGACTGGTATTTGGAACTGTTCATAATTCCCTCCATCTTGACTAAAGCCCCAGTTCCATCTGAAGAAAAGCAACCCCAAAGCATGATACTGCCACAACCATGCTTCACCATGGGCACGGTGTTCTTTTGGTGATGTGAAGTGTTGTTTTTGCACTAAACATATCTTTTGGAATTGTGGCCAAAAAGTTCAACCTTGGTATCATCAGACCATAACCCATTTTCCCACGTGCATTTGGGAGACTCGGTGTAATGTTTTACAAATTTTAACCAGGCCTGGATGTTTTTCTGTGTAAGAAAAGGCTTCCATCTTGCAACCCTACCCCATAGTCCAGACATATGGAGAATATGGGAAATTGTTGTCACATGTAGTACACAATCAGTACTTGCCAGAAATTCTTGCAGCTCCTTCAGTGTTGCTGTAGGACTCTTGGCAGCCTCCCTGACCAGTTTTCATCTTGCCTTTTCATCAAATTTGGAGGGACGTCCAGTTCTTTGCAACGTCACTGTTGTCCCATATTTTCTCCACTTTTTGATGACCATCTTCATTGTGTTCCATGGTATACCCAATGGGGTGGAAATTTTTTTGTACCCTTCTCCTGACTGACCTTTCAACAATGAGATCCCTTTGATGTATTGTAAGTTATCTGCCAACCATGGCTTTTGCTGTAAAAGGCAACTGAGTAAATGTCAGGAAAATCCTACTAGGACAGCTGAACTTTATTTGGGGTTAATCAGAGTCTCTTTAATTGATGGCAGGTGCGTACCCAAGAAGACTGAATGCTTGTAATTAAATCAAAAGGTGCTTCAACAAAGTATTAGTTTAAGGGTGTGCACACACAACAAAGTATTATTTTAAGGGTGTGCACACTTATGCAACCAACTTATTGTATGTTTTTTTTTATTTTTTATATTTTTCCTCTAACAGATTTGTTTGTTTTTCAGTTGTATTGTACAGGTTATAGGTCACACTAAAGGTGGGAAAAGTTTTAAAATGATTTATTTTGGTCTCATTTTTTTATACCACAAAAATTGCCATTTTAACAGGGGTGTGTGCACTTTTTATAATCCACCGTATATATATATATATATATATATATATATATATATATATAAGTTTACCAAGATTCAGGCGTAGGAGTCACCAGTGCCCTCACCAAGCATATATGTCCAATAAGAATGCTAGCCTGTGAAGCAGACATACTGAATGAAATGCAACGTATCCAACATAGATTTGAAGAAGGCAATTTTCCTGGTTGACACTTGGCATAAGGATTAAGGTGTTTATCTTACAGACAGAAGGTACAGGATTTAATTCTCACCTTTGAAAGGGGGAATTGGCTAGGATTAAATGTCTCACAAGGACAGCTAGCCTAGTACTTACTATGAACAACATTAAAAGTAAGATTCTGTGAATGTTGTTATAACTTCATTTTTCTTCTTGTAAAATGTGTATCAGGACTCATTCACAGCAGACCCGGTTTTGAATTGTACTTTGTTTTTTCTACTTTACTATGTGCTCTGTATAGGACATCTACTAAATACTTTGCAGAAAATGTTCTGCACTTTCTACTGCCTGTATATAAAATCTTTATGGCCATAATAAATGGAAAACATGTAGTTGATTACTCAGTATACTGGTGTTGCTACATAACTTAGATAAAGTTGAGACAAGTATTAAAATATTTTATTCCCATACACTAAATATAAGTAAAAAATGCTAGTGGATTTGTTGATAGATAGATATCATCACCACCTATGGTAATTATTCTCTGTATATTGGTCAACTAGTGCGACTGAAAGAATCACTCAGAAAAAATGTCAAAGCTGCACGGAAAAATACCTCCTTAATGCTTATTGCCATGTCTCTGAATTGAAAACTGTGTTATACCCCCACACACAAGAGCGCTTTTTCAGTCACTCACACACACACACACACACACACACACACACACACACACACACACACACACACGCACATGCGTGCGCCACAACCAAACACACATACACACACATACACACACATACACACACACACACACACACACACACACACACACACACACACACACACACACACACACACACACAGACATTCACACAGATTCCCAAATACTGACACACGCAAACAGAAGCACACACATACATGCACACATATGGCTCCCACGTGGTTACCAGTACCAAGAGTACTCCCATAGGGGTGAATGTCGGATGCCATTCTAAGATGTCATTCAATTTTTCCTCCTAGAGAAAAGTTTTACTCAGCTGAATGATTCTTGGGAACAATGAACATTTGTAAGGAACAAGCACACGGCTAATTAATAGACCAGGTCTAAGCAGAGAGCTGTTATTATCATTTCAAAATTAGCTAATTTATAGCCTAATCTAAAGAATGAATGCAACATTACAGGATGACCTGTACAATATTCTGCTTTGAAGTAGCAAAATAATGATAGCATTACATATATTCCACCTAGACTGTGCTGGTGGTATAAAGGGATAAAGCTCTGACTACATCTCAGGTGACCTGAGTTTCAGTAAAGGCTCAGGCACGTGATGGTGGAGGCAGCTGACATGGGCTTGCCCATCTGAGTGGTGCAGACATGTTGCTGATCCCTGCCATAAACCATGAAATCATCTTCAGAAGGTAGAGCTGTGGCTAAGTCACTATGAAGGCAGGATGATATGACAGATAGAAAATTACATGCCTATTTTAGGACAAGATAGGTGTGTGTAAAGACTGAGAATGTAGGTGCAAAAACACTTCTCTTGACAGAAGTGTGATTTTTACTGAACTGTTTATTTAAATCTGAAATAAAAGCAATTGAATGATTCCAACCCAATAGCTCACTTATCAACTATCATAACATTTTAGCTTCATTTCAAGGTGCACTTTATCCTGTAGTTAGGATAAAAATTGTAGAATATTTGGCTTACATCCCAGCTTAGATGAAGAGGCAAGACCTGGTATGCATGGAAATAAAACTTCTTCAGTATTTCAAAATTATCTAAATTCCAAGATTTAAAGCATGCCTGCAGAATAGCCAGTAATAAAGCCAATGCTGCATTTCTGAGAAAATCACAAACAACACTGCTAGGTCATCTTCAGAAATTCTGGAAATGCATAAACGACATTACCAACCCAATTTTCTCCAGATTAGGTGATTATAATTCATTAATTATAATTCACTAATTATAAGTCTTTGAATATTAATCTCTATATTTACATATCTTCTTAATATACCTTTCTTCCATTTTAAAGAAATCAGTGTTAAGCATGCAGACAAACAGACTGAAGATATTTCCTTTGACTACACTGCTACTGATATGATATCCTCTATTCTGAAACCAGGTCGTCCTTGCAATGTCTCTTACTTACATTTTTAATCTTTCACTTAGGTGAGTGTGGTGTCATATAGTTTCAAACATGTTTTAATAAAAGCTCTCCCCAAAGGTGCTATCTCCACTTCTGCAAGTGATTATAGTTCTACAGTCACTTTTTATCCAATTGCTAAGTTGTTAGAAAAACTTACTCACCAACAAATAATTCAACGTATTAACAATTATGATCTATTTTCCAATAAGCAACATGGCTTTTGCAATAAGTGTAGCAAAACTGCAGCTATATTTATATATACTGATACTGTTCTGGCTAATATGGAAAAATACAATGTTATAGGGGCTTTAGCTGCAAACAAAAAATGGGCCACTGAAACAGTAGATCATCATTATCTTTTAACCATATTATCTCCTTATAGAGTTTCATGAGAAGTAGTTTTGTCATTTAAGAATTACCTAAACAACAGGTTTTTCCAGATTTTGGCTGGTAACAAAAGATTACAAGCTGGTCATCTTACATCTTGAGTTCCACATGCATCAGCATTAGGCCCACTCATTTTCTCTCTGTATTAATGAATTTCATCTGGGTTACACTAGTCTGAACTGTATTCTTTATAAAGATGATATTGTCCTTATGAATCCGGACAATTCAGTCTCACAATTACAAAAACTGTCTACAAGATGATTAGAATCATAGGAAGGCAGCTGAATAGTAGCAAGCTGATTATAAACGTCTTTAAAAAAAATATGCAAGTAATGACTCCATAAAGACTTGACAATATTTCAAATTGTATGATTAAAGATTTTTTAAACTAGACATATCTTTATTAAATTATAACTTATGACATAGGCAATCATACATTTATATAAATGAAAACAAACTATATTGACAGAATTTTAGTTGCATGCATTTTACTTCACAAACATTATTGACATAATTTTAGTTACAAACATTATACATCACTTATAATCTACCCAGTCATTGTCAATCAAACATTACATAGGTCATTCAAATCCTACCTTCTTTTAAACCTTGTTCCTCCCTTGTATGTATTGCTCCCACAATTCCCATTTTTTCTATGCAATTTGCTCCTACCCTTTTCTAAGGATACCAGTTCAAATTATTTTATCTCTGTTACTATAGTCACTACTTCTAGTACCAGTGGTTTAGAGTTTGATTTCCATTTTCCATTGCTTTTTTTGGCAGCCACCATAATTACACTCAGCAAGGCCTTAGTATTACACAATTTTGTATCATAGCTCAAAAAAGCATTTCCTTAGTTATACCGGTTTGCTAAGCCAGAATTTGTGATAGATTAGTCTGCATGGAATTTTTAAATTCTGCCAACTCATTATACTCTCAGAAAATATGTTCCCAATTAACTCTTAATTCTCCGTCACACCTCCAGCATTTGCTGTCTACCTGAGGAAAATTGCTTTGGAAACTACTTGAGGTATAAAAATGCCTATGTAAACAAATCTAAGCAAAGATCCTACATTTTCTAGACTTTGTTGCATATTTGGGAGACATACCTATATCCCCAATTGTTCCCTTGTGAATTGCTTATCCAGTCTCTCTTCCCAATCCTTTCTAACCTCCTCTGATTGATTCTTATAGTTATCATGCAACATTTTATATGCTCTAATTGTTCCTTTTTTAACAACAGCTTCTGTTCTAGATTCTACTAAAACCACTACCAGTGCTGGTCTTTCACTTAGGATCACCCTATTTCTTTCCCTATGCCTATACTCTGATACCAATCCTTGATAGGGAAAGCAATATCAAGCCTGCAGTCCAAATAAACTCTTGGCCTCTTCCCATTATATTCCCTTTCCCTCTCTAATTATTATTTACTCTCTGCTACTTTATGAATATAATAGTCTGTATGGTTATTGTTCATAGGTCCATAGGTGTGTACTAGGCTAATGACCCTGGAGCCTTTACAAGCCTAGCCCATAGAAGTGCCGTGGCATCATGCTGCCCGACGTTAGTTCCCAGTGCCTCTATCAAGTAGAGCCACTGGAGTGATCCCCGGGGTGAACTATTTCCCATCCACTCATCAAGATTTCTCTTGAAGAGGGCCAGTGAAGTGCTCCCCTTCACATGTATGGGAAGTCTATTCCAGAGCATGGGCAGTCTCTAGGTTATGTACCTGTCCCTCCAGCATGTTCTGCTGATTGTGGTAATGAGGTTGAGGTCTCTGGTACATGTGGTGTGGAGGGATTGGGATTTCTTTAGATGTAGCATTTCTAGCAGAGCTGGGTCATACATGGCTTTGTAAGTCAAGTAGAGATCGCCTCTTAGTAGACGATATGAGACAGAGAATAGCTGGAGTTTTTTGAGTCTGTCTGTGTACAATATGTGTTTAAGGCCTAGGATCCTCTTCATAAGGTTATCTTCCTTAAAGATCTGTATCCAAAATCCCAATTTCTCCTTGTTTCATGAGCTTCCCCTCATTTCATCATCACCCCTTTCCACTTTGAATTACAACTTTCTGCTTGTGTTATGTATAGGAGTCTTAACTGTGTAGCTCTGAAATACCCTTTCAAATCCAGAAATCTGAAACCACCTTGTTCATTTGGACGATTCAGCTTATCTCACTTGACTCTTGCCATCTACCCCTCCCAGATAAAATCATTCAGCTATTTATTAATTGCTATCCACAACTTCTCCTCTGGTTGATACAAATATGCCTAACCTGTGTATAAAACTAAAGGAACTAAAAACATTTTAACTGCTTGTATCTTGCTATCCATAAAACTGAGCTTCCAATTTCTCAGTTTTTGTATTATCTTTTGTTTAGTCTCTTCCCACATATCTTTAGCTGCCACACCAGAATCCTTTTTACTCAGTACATCTAAGTACTTCATTTCTGTCATGTCCCCATAAATATGGATATTGCTGAACCAATCTGTGTGTGGGTACATAATTTACAGCTATTGCTTTTGTTTTAGCTTCATTAACTTTGTACCCTGAAAAGACTTGAAACTGTCTCAAAATGTTCCACAACATTGAAATGTCCTTTTCTGGTTTTATCAGGTATAAAATAATGTCATCTGCAAATAGAGCCAGCTTTTCTTGATTACCGTACCAATTATATCCTTGAATTTCTGAGTCCCTTATTTAGTTTGCCAGTGGTTCAAATATAACGGAAACAACAAAGAGAAGAGAGGACACCTTTGCCTGCTTCCTGTGCTCAAACAGTAATTATCAGAGAAGACTATACCCACTTTAATTTTCTTCTCCTATTCCTCATATATCCTCCTAATCAGCCTTATAATTTTATCATGGAATGTAAATGCTTTCATTGCCCTGCTTATAAACTCCCAGCGTACTCGGTCAAATGCTTTCTGGACATCAAGACCCACCAAAACCAGTGGCATTTTCTTAGAATTGTTTCCATCTGGATCACCATTGTTCTTTTAATGTTGTCAAATGTTTTCCACCCATTCACAAAACCGCGTTGATCCATACCAATCGATTTTGGCATCATCTTTGCCATTCTTTTAGCCATTATAGACATAAACACTTTATAATCATGGTTTAGAATCAAAATGGCCTCATATGAAGCTTTATCTGATGGGGCTTTACCCCTTTAGGGGTTACAGCTACTACTGCTTTCTTCCAGGATGTTGGTGCTTCTCCTCTTAAAATACTGTTAAACAAAACCTTCCAGATCTTTATCAGTTTTTTCCCTCCTAGCTTCCCAACTTCCACAGGAATACCATCTATTCCTGGGAACTGTCCTGTAGATTGGTTATACATCAGCATTTTTATCTCATCTCTTCCTATCCTGTTAGTAATTAAGCACCATCTACCTCTAACCTTGGTATATTTAATTCTTCCATAAACATTTCTATTATCATTAACAATTTTTAAGCTAATTTTCTTCAGTTGTTGTTAAAGAAATCTATTTAGGTCTATAGTTTGACAAATTTCTTGAATACTGAAATGATGGTCAGTAAGGTATTGCAACAGTTAATTATATCACACAATATTGCTGATCTTTTATTTATTAAAGCTTAGAAAGCAATTGAGAAAAATGTGTTTCTTCCACTTTTATAATATGCACTGCATACTGTATACTTTACTCCGACCAAAATACTGCCTTGATACAAATAGATAAAAGTAAAATTTTAAGGTTATTATACTTGTTAGCAATCAGACCATCACTGTAACTACATTGCTGATGCAAATTAGCTTCCTGTGACTGCTAGACCTTTGTTTCTTCTTTATAATTTAACAGCTAAAATGTAGAATAATAAGTATTATCTGCCTCTGGCAAATAAGCTAATCAGGAAACATTCAGCATATATGCATCAAAGTCAAAATTACATGCTGTGAAACAGATCACAATTTACCTTAGCCGGTGGTGAAAAGTATTCTCAAAGCTAACGTCATCCAGTTAGAACTAGCTACTAAAACAGCAGGGAAATATTATCATATAAGAATATTTAAAAAAAACACAACGACTTCTTTAATGAGACCTACAGGTTATCAAACCAGGTTGAATTTTATGCAATAAACCTTGTGTGATCCCTTCTAATGACTAAATATATATCAAAAATATTCAAGTATCATAAACAATTTCTCATGACATAAGTACATTTTGTAATATGCTTTTCTCACTTGAATTACTGGATATTTTATATGCTTATGGGAATGTGTTTATGTTTACAATATTCTGTTTTTATCTAAAACATTATACTTTATGACTAATCAGCTTGCTTTTGGCTTAGTTTGTGACTAAAAGGGTTCCTGGACCAGCTCATTTATCTGGTGAATAGATGATAAGTAATTAAATAAGCTAGCACAGCCATAACTGTACAGAGTGACCACAGGGCAGTCTGCACAGCTGCCCATTCTTTTTTTTATCTGGCACTTCCATATGTATGACTCTTGGGCTAGCCAGTCGTACACTTCACGAATGTGCCAGTATGCATGCCTTTGGAGTGCAGTGATATGTTGCATATTTCTTAAAGTGGCAAGAATGCATTTATGTAGTTGTGGTTGTGTAGTTACACACTCTGAAACTGCAGGTCATCATACTGGGCTAATACTGGATCAATATCTACTGGCTGCCATCTACTCACTATGTCACATGTGTATCTGGTGACTTGGTCATGTGCCTGAAGTTCTGAGAAATAAATAACAGCATGGACTCATAATCAGAAAATCATGTCAGCCTAATTTCATTCATTTTATGCCCTGATTACTAACAGCATCCCTATGGGTGTGATCAATGTAGACTTCAATACAGATTTTGACATGCCCCCCCCCCTCACTGTAGAATCCTTAAGGATGGAGAAGTGTTTGAAGGGTGGGACACAAAGGGTGGCAGAAAGACGAGATCTCTCAAGGAAGATTATTGTCCCACAAGGATTGGTCTGGATTCAGATCAGAACAATCAATCAATATTAAGTAAATCTCCACACCTCTCAAAACAAATAGCAAATGTCACTAAAATTGAAAACCATGTTAAAAAAATAAAAAGTAAGGGGGAAGTGTCATGTCCCCCCATAGTGTCCCTACATCCTCCTTCCTTAAATATTCTTACTTATCAATTCACAATCATACAGCTACTGGGAAAGGATAAATACACATAAATACCCAGACCTGTACATGTGGTATCAACAATACAGCGTAATCCACAACACCACTCAAAATCATAAAGAAAATGGACTCAGCATATGCAGATTAGCCCCAAACACAGCAAACTGACAAACCTAGTCATGTGAAAAGTGACTTTTGATTAAGCTGAATGTCATACTTTTTCTGCTTTAAAAGTGTTTGTTTTACTGTATCTGTCTTAATTTTTGAAAAAAAAATCCTATCTCTCAACTTGTTTCTGACCTTTCTATAACCAGAGGGGTCGGTTTTCGGATTTTACTGAATTCTGGGCTGTTTTGTAGTTTCTGTGTTGCCCAGACCTTACTAAGATAGAAGGAAGCTTCTCTGTTCATCAGTGAGAGTGGTGAGCTTTGAGCAGCCTATCTGTCGCTGGAGAAGTGGTTTCAGCTCAGAATCTGTAGTTTCATTGGCCATTTTGGGCTATTTCTATCCCTTTCATCTTTCTGTTTAAAAACCAGTGTTTGCAAGATTTTCCTCATCACGCAGCACCGTTTAACTAGGGTTAAACTATTCCCGGTGCCTGAAAGTCTGCTCTTTCCCTTAGAACTAGCCAGTTTTCTAGTTTTAGCACTCAAAACTGTTTCCTTGTGCTCAGCACTTGTTCAAAACTCGTTCAAGTACTAAATAATCTATACATTACTGCAGCACTCAACTTTCCTCACTTGTTGGGAGGGAAACAGTTTTTAATAGTTAAATTAATAAGCACCTATCCAGGCATGTCTAAGGGTCAGCTCCTGGTATTTTTCCCTGTTTACCTGATGAATCTGGCCATCTTGGGGCAATGTAGCAATTGCCTCATGCAAACTGACAACCCTCTCCTCCTACCACCCAACACTACAACCTGTAAGAGATGCACTTATATAGCCAAACTTGAAGCCAAGCTCGCTCCAGCCAAGGCTGTACTAGACAGTCAAGAGGAGAAGGTAAACACCTGCAAAACACCACACTCAACACATAGTTCATCAAAACTTACACCACCTAAACCCACACATAATAACAGAAAACACACACCTACATTCATGGAGGCTCTCAATAAAAATCTGCCCAAACAACAGAGACCTTCAAAGCTGAAACATAAGCAACCACCACCCCCCAACACTACCCAAATAACACATAGCCCACAAAATCAGTGTGCCTTTCAACCTCAGCCCATAAAGCAAAACAACGTACCCAACACACTAGTCATAGGTGACTCTATAGTCAGGCACACTGATATCCCACTCACCAGGCTAAACAAGGAGAAAGTTACTGTCAGCTGCCTGTTGGGTGCCAGGGTCTGCAACATAATGAAAGCGCTCAGGTCATTCCACAACAAGTACAAATATGACCCTGTCATTGTCCATGTTGGTGTGAATGACCTGAGATGTACCTCCCTGGACTACATGAAAAGAGACATGAAAGAGCTCTCGGATCATGTAGCCCAGGCAGGTATGACCCTAGCCCTGAGTTAGCATCCTGCCATTGCCCAGAATGATGCCACAATACAAGGACA
The DNA here is from genome assembly GCF_019279795.1 of Protopterus annectens. Classification (NCBI taxonomy): domain Eukaryota; kingdom Metazoa; phylum Chordata; order Ceratodontiformes; family Protopteridae; genus Protopterus; species Protopterus annectens. The sequence goes on along the minus strand of NC_056745.1, from coordinate 142,783,674 downwards.
AAATTATTGACTTCAACAATTGGCTAATTGGCTAAGCTTCTCGTGTCATTCTAAGGGGATCCAGTGTCTGTCTGCCTGGGACGACATGATTGACAGACCACGATGCTTTGCCAGAGATGGCCTGCACCTGTCACCCCTGGGATTCTGGATACTGGCTAAGGCTCTTGCCACCCCTATAGCAACTTTTCTAGGCAAGGCTCAAACGACAACCTCACCACTGTAGCAGGTATAAGCAAGCAAAATCTGAGGGTAATGCTACTCAATGCTAGAAGTCTAAAACTCAAAATGCACTCACTTGAGGCACTCCTTAAAATGGAGAACATCGACATCTGTGCAGTGATGGAGACCTGATTCAAGGCTCCAGGGAGCACCCCTGCATTATCAGGCTATAACTCATACCACACCTTTCGACCACCTAACCTGGACCAAAACAATAAAGGAGGAGGTGTGTCTATATTCATTAAGGATATCCACACCTCCAGGCTAGTTGCTCAACATAATGCATCCAGAATTATCCAAGTGCAACTAACACTGGGCAAGACTGCAATCCAGGTTGTAGCTTGTAACAGATCCCCCATCATGCCCCAGGATGCCCACTCCATGTTTCTTGATATCAGCATCTTCTTTTGGCTGTTCCCATTAGGGGTCGCCACAGCGGATCATCTGTTTCCATTTCTTCCTGTCCTCTGCATCTTGCTCTGTCACACCAACCACCTGCATGTCCTCCCTCACCACATCCATAAACCTTATCATAGGCCTTCCTCTTTTCCTGTTACCTGGTAGCTTCATCCTTAGCATATTTTTCCCAATATACTGAGCATCCCTCCTCAGCACATGTCCAAACCAATGTAATCTTGCCTCTCTGGCTTTGTCTCCAAACCTTCCAACCTGGGCTGACCCTCTAATATACTTATTCCGCATCCTGTCCACCCTCGTCACACTCAGTGCAAATCTTAACATCTTTAACTCTGCCACATCCAGCTCTAACTCCTGCCTTTTTGTCAATGCCACTTTCTCCAACCCATATAACATAGCTGGTCTCACTACCCTCTTGTAGACCTTCCCTTTCACTCTTAGTGGTACTCGTCTGTCACAAATCACTCCTGACACTTTTCTCCACCCACTCCATCCTGCCTGTACTCTCTTCTTCACCTCTCTTCCACATTCACCATTACTCTGAACTATTGATCCCAAGTATTTAAACAAATCCACCTTCGCCACCTCTACTCCTTGCATCCTCACCATTCCATGTTTCTTGATATACTCGGTAATATTAAGGTACAGCCCAATACCCTAATAATGGGCAATTTCAACTGCCCCACCATCAACTGGAAAAACTACTCATGTACTAACTCATTTGCTCAACTCTTTCTGGAATTCATAAATTCCAATGCCCTGGATCAGCTTGTCCATACCTTCACCAGGGGCAGCAATATCCTGGACCTGGTCATTACCAATATGGGCAACCAATGTTCCATGCCAGAGGTCAACTCCTCGCTGGTCAGATCCAACCACAAGCTAATCACCTTAGACATCAGTACCCCCCCCCCCCATTAAGGAAACCACTGTAAAAAACTTCTCCAAAGCCAACTTCATGCTTCTTAAGACAGAAGTGGCGCGACACCCATAAAGACAGAAAATAGAGGTACGACTGCTGAATCCTATACAAATGCACTGTATAAGTACATACACGAGTGCATGGATCGTGCCATCCCCAACAGAACCAAGACGCTATCCTCCAAAAAAAGGAAGCCAATCTGGTGGTCTCCTGCCATAAACAAACTCTACAACAGAAGGAAGAAGCCGTTGCAAAAAAGAGTAAAATCTTCTGATTGCAGGAACTCCTTGGTCAGCCTCAGTAAGAAGCTGAGATCCCTCATAAAATCCTCCAAAGTTAGTTATGAAAATAGAATCACCACTGATTCTAAAGGCAACCACAAAGCATTCTACAGCTATGTCAAGAATCTCAATAGCGACACTCAGATCTGCTCTGAGCTACAGCACAATGGCACTAGATATACAAAACCAACTGATATTGCCAACAACCTGGCAGATAGGTTCAGAGCAAACTTCACCCCCCCCCTCATCCCCCAAAGGGTCCATCACTATACCAGAAGAATGCAAAGCCCCTGTAATCATGGCTACACAAGTAAAGACTGCACTCTCCAAATCCAAGAACGTAGCATCCATGGGACCTGACAGCATCCCAGGCTGCGTTCTGCATGAACTACAGAACAAACTGGCACCCCACCTAAGTACCATGTTCAATCATAGCCTCACTTCAGGTTTTGCCTACTGAATGGCACACAGTGATGGTTATCCCACTCCACAAAGGGGGTGCCACCAGGGACCATGGGAACTACCGCCCCATTAGCCTGATGAGCCTGGTCTGCAAGGCCATGGAACGTATCATCTTGGAACTTACAAACAAGGACATAGGTAACCTCCAAACTCTGGACCCCACTCAGTTTGGGTTTGTAAAAGGTAGGGCATGTCTCCTAAACCTGATTGACTTCTTTGAAGTAGTCACTAGAGCCGTGGATGAGGGTAAGGTGGTGCACACAGCCTATCTTGATCTCGCCAAGGCTTTTGACACCATCTCCCACTCTGGAATTATAGATAAACTCACTAGACTGGGCATAAATCCCTATGTCACAAGATGGGTGGCCAACTGGCTCACTGACAGAACCCACACAGTGAAATTAGCGAACTCCAAATCCAACTTCAGACCAGTGACATGTGGAGTACCACAGGGCCCAGTCCTGGGTCCTCTCCTGTTTGGCATCTACTTCTCAGAAGTCCAGGCTAATACAGCAGGTCTTTGGCTAATGAGATTTGCAGATTACTGCAAACTAGGTGCCATAATAGAATCTCCTAATGATAAGGACATTCTATAAAGGGGCCTCACTGAAACTGATGCTTGGTGTCAAAGTCATGGCCTCAAGCTCAATGCCAAGAAGTTCATTGTCATCACCTTTGGGAAAAACACTGTACCCATGAACTACCACATAGCCAGTAGCCTACTAAACACCAAAAGTGTGATAAGAGACCTTGGGACACAGGTGGACAGTAGTCTCTCCTTTGATAATCACATTGCCATAGTAGCCAGGAAATCCTTCTATGTGGCACACCTCATCACAGAGGGGTTCACCTCCAGAAAAAAAGATGTCATTGTTCCTCTCTACTCATCCCTCATCAGACCCATTATAGAGTACAATGTCCTGTTTGGCATGTACCTCGCAAGACATCTAGAACAACTAGAAAGGCCACAGAAATACCTCACTAAGAGGATTACCAGCCTCAAACAGATGCCATACACAGACCGTCTCAAAAAACTCCAGCTCTACTCCGTTGCTTATTGCCTACTCAGAGGTGACCTCTGCCTAACATACAAAACCATGTCAAACCCAGATCTGCTGGACATGCTACACTTAAGGAAACCCCAATCCCTCTGAGCCACAATCTCCAGGGACCTAAACCTTGCCACCACAATAAACAGAACATGCTGGAGGGATAAATTCCTGTCCCAGAGACTTCCCATGCTCTGGAACAGACTACCCATTCATGTCAAGCAAAGCTCCTCATTAGCCCTCTTTAAGAAAAATCTCGACAATTGGATAGAAAATAGGAACTTCACCCCGGAGATCACTTCTGTGGCTCTGCTAGACAGGGACACAGGAAAACAAATTTCTTGGGTGGCAAAAGCCAGGGAACTTTTTTGGCTAGTCTTATATAGGCCCCAGGGCTGATAGCTTAGTACCTACATATGAACCTATAATTACAGCATCAGTATTATAGATTGTTATTGTTACAGAAATAAAATAAAATTCATAGTCTCTTTTTCCAGTCTGATGAGCTCATACATGACCCTACACTGGATGTAGAGGTTGTATTATTCTCTTTATAGGTGATATAAAGCTAGTGATTTAAGTCTGGTGAAGGACCTGATAAAAGCCTGGAAACCTGGTCTGAGAGCTGCCAGTTCTGATTCAGCCTCTTCAGATATTAGGTGATGCACCCAAAATGGAATGAACAGGTACAGCATATATTCAGGAAGATCATGTGAAAAACCCAGAGAAAGAGAGACTTGAGGATTACTATTACAGAAAGCATGAACGATCAGGATCAGTGCAAAAAGGAAAACCAAATGGTGAGGTATATATCAAAGTATATAATATCCAGACATATGAAGGCATAGATGCCACTCTATTAGGCCCTTGAAAGATCCTGTCTGGAGTATTGTGCAAGGTTCTGTTTCAGTGGACTTTCAGGGAGGAAGAGATCACACTGGTGGAAAAGGTACAAACAAAACCAGCAAGGATTGTGAGGGGGATGATGGCACTGTTATATGAGGAGAAGGTTATGGCCTTGATAAAATGATAAAAGGTCAGAGCAGATATTATTTGTGTGCATAAAGCAATGCTGGCAGACATGTTCAGTGAAAACGTTACCCCTCTGTCCCCCAATCAGTAAATCAGGACATCCCAATCATCTGCCCCTCTCCCCTTACCTCTAGGGAGCAAGCCATCACTGCCCTCTCAAGTGCAAAAAGATACAGCCTCCATGGGACTTGATAATATCCCAGGCTACATCCTACATTTACTCAGGCAGGAACTTGCAACACAATTAGGCACCGTATTCAACCAAAGCCTGAGTACTGGCTTCATCCCAGGTGAGTGGAAGACAGCCACTGTCATCCCTTTGCACAAAGTTGGAGCATCCACTGTTCCAGGAAATTACAGACCCATCAGCCTAACTAGCCTGATCTGCAAGGCCATGGAACAGATTATCAAGGACCTCATTAACAATGACACTGGCAACCTCTAAACACTTGATCCCACACAGTTTGATTTCATCATGGTGAGGTCATGCCTGTTAAATTTGGTCAGCTTCTTTGAGACAGTCACCAAAGCCATGGATGAGGGGAAGATGGTGCACACCTCCTACCTTGACCTGGCCAAAGCCTTCGATACTATTCCTCACTCAGGTATAATTGATAAACTATCTCAACTAGATATCAATCCATATGTTACCAGATGGGTAGCAAACTGGCTCAATGATAGAACCCACCTTGTCAAAATAGGGGAAGCCACCTCAAGCAGTAAACCTGTAACTAGCTGTGTACCCTAGGCATTGGTCTTGGGGCCTCTGTTGTTTGGAATATACTTTTCTGATGTATAGGCCAAGCCAGTGTGCTATGGCTGACCAAGTCTGCAGATGACTGCAAGCTTGGCACTGTCATCAATTCCCTTAGTGATGTGAACAAAGAGGGTTTCACCCAAACAAATGACTGGTGCCAGAAACATGGCCTCAAACTGAATGCCAAAAAATGCATCAATCATCCCCTTTGATGGCAGTGATGTCCCCAAAAATTATCACATTAATAACAAGGTCCTAAGCACACAATCAGCCGTGAGGGACTTGGGCACCCAGGTTGATAGCAAACTGACTTCTGTTCACCATATTGTCTCCCTTGTACAGAAAGTTTTCTACGTGGCCCACCTCGTTAGTAAGAGAATTCATCCAGGGGCAAGGAGGTCATTGCATCCCTGCATTCTTCCCTTATAAGTCCCATTATTGAGTACAACGCCCCTTTCAGCCTGTATCTCATGAAGCACATGCAGCTGCTGGAGAGACTACAGAGGTTCCTCACCAGGAGAATCCAGGGCCTCAAAAATATACTACACAGATAGGCTAAACACCTTGTCCCTCTACTCAGTCTCATGCAGATTCCTCAGAGGTGACCGCTGTCTGGCATACAAAGCAATTTCAGACCCCACCATGATGGGACTGCTGCATATCTGCAAGTCAAGCTCCACTCGAGTAACCCACATATGCAACCTCAACCTTTTCTGTGACATCAATAGGACTTGTTAGTGGGACAGATTTGTGTCCCAGAGACTCCTCCTTCTGTGGCATAGACTCCCTCTCCATGTCAGGCGGAGTACCTTATTAACCCTTTTTAAGTGAAACCTGGATAACTAAATGGGGAATAGAAAATTCAACTCTGGGATTCCACCTGTATCCCTGCTGGACAGGGGCATTGGATCCTAACTTGTCGGAACATAAATTCTTAGCTAGGCTTGGAAGGGCCTCAGGGCCAATATCCTAGTAAGTTTCTATGATCCTATAATCCTAATATGGCTAGTCTGTAAAAGAAGGACATGGTTAGCAGGAAGGGGGTATACACAAGAGTGTAAGGGAATACAGTTTGGTCTGGCAACTGGGAATTAAAATTAACTATCCTATCAGCAGTGCTTGTGAAGTGGCTGAGTTACTTCAATAGGTAGCAGAGGCCAAAACCTTCTGGACATTTCAAAAGTTTGATATAACAAACACTGCACTGGCTACATTAAGATCTCTTCACTTTTCAAGAGCTCTTTTCACTTCTTTCCTCTACTACCTACCCTCAGGCCCTAAGGTGATGTATAAGTGCTGTCCAGGATACAGAACATTCTGAGCCTATACATGGGCTACCCACAGTAGTTTTCTGGCCTACATCTACAAGTAACCTAACCTTCTTTATGGTGGTCCCTGAAAGTCCAAGATCTAAGCTGACACTTAAGGGAAAGCACTCATTCCTCCAATAGATACCTGTAGCTGCTACCCTGATTCTTAGTCCTAATAACTAGTGTATGTAATCTCAACTGCTAATAATACTACTATTTGTTGTATTTTATTATACTTTTCTCTATTCCTGTACTCTCAATAGACAGCTCCCTCATATGTCACTTCTTGCCACTCTTCACCCCTGCTGCCCCACTATCCTCTCCCACTCTGACTGCACATTTCCCCTGGAACCTATTAGTAACCTAGTAGAGATATATGCTATTGTCCTCTCCACCAGTGCCCAGTCCCTCTTCTCTCAGACGTGTAAACCATTTCTCTAACCTTTTCTCCCTCCTTTCTCTGTAACTGCTCCCTCTCTAGTTCCCACCTTAATTTCTCCTCTGCTCTGCCAACAGTTTCAACACTCCTCTCCCCAGGAAAGCAATACATTTGAAAACAACCTCTACATAATCCTTTCTTCTTTTTTTTCACTCTGCATGCACTCTGTAATCCTTCTTAACCTACCTTGCTGATTGTTTTTGTAGTCGAGCTATAACCAAGGCCAAGGGCCAACCTGCTCTGTTTGCCCTCGTTCTACTCAGGCTCTCTCCACTCTCCTACCCTACCCCCATTCCCACCCACCCCATGACACCCAAACTTCCTTACACTAGCTCCTCCTACCAATTCCACCCAACCAATCAAATATTCCTGTTACTTACCTCCAACTAATATACTCCTCCAATTAGACATTCCAGTTAATCTGTTCCTCTTTACTTTACTCCTCCCACCCCCTTGATTCACTACCTAACCCACACACCTTCACTCTTTTCTCTAGCCCTGATATCTAGCACCATACTCTTAAACTCTTCCAAACCATTAATCACTCTTTCACAGTCTTTACACTAACCTTCTCTATTATTCCATCATGTCAATTACCTCCCACCCACTATTTCCCTCCCTATCTCTCACCCGTTACTTCTACTCCCACTAACAGCATTTCACATACCCTATAAATATAGCAAACCTACTTCTATCACCTCTTTACATACACTTCCTCTTTCCATTTACTCTCAGCTATCCTCTAGCCTGTATCCAAACAACACCATCCTACACTACAGAATAAAATTCCTTGACATGTAAAATAGCACTAAACCTAACCTGCCCTTCCAATGCCATTATATAACTAAAAAGAAGGTGCACCCCATCACTGCCCCATACATTCACTCAACTCTAACGCAATGTGGAAATATACATCCCAACCCTGGTTCTATCTCTCTTCTAACCAATCTAATCCCAGTAAATCACTTAATTTCATCACCTTCAACCTCCAAAGTATCAGAAATAAAATCACAAACTTCCATGCCTGGATAGTACACAACCAGACAGATATTATAGCCACTACTGAGACATGGTTAAAGCTCTACATTAAAAATACTGAATTTCTACCTACAGGCTATGCCTGCCTAAGATCTGACAGACCTCACAAAAAAGGTGGTGGTGTCACACTGACATACCAAAATAACTTTAATATAGTCTCATGCACCAAGTCAGCCACTTCTGATATCCTTATATCCCTTCTAAAAATGAATGACAACAAAAATCTCTGTATTGTAGTACTTTATATTCCTCCTGGCAATAACATTCCCATATTAGAGGAAATCATAGCCAGGGTCTCAAATAATTTAAATTATGAAACAATCATTCTAGGTGATGTGAATATCAATTGGCTTGACATCTCACATCACCATTCCTCCACCACTATAAACCTATACAACTTTACTCAACTAGTCACCAATATAACCAGACCCAATAAAAACACCAACAGTGTCTCTATCTTTGGTTGGATTATGGTCTCTGATACGAATAAAATCTCCTCCTCAGGTACTGTACCCAACAGCATTAGTGACCACCTACCTGCCTTTATAAGACATAAAAATACCCCAGTGCCAGACAAACACCAATATAAACAAATCAGAGACTGATCTCACTTTTGTCCAACCATCCTTAATGACACTCTACACAACCTCAGTTGGGACACACTGAAAACCCTTCCCCTTGACAAAGCAGTAGAGTTTTTTAACTCTACATTTCTTAGGATCCTAAAGAAATTAGCACCCCTCTGACAAAAAGAGAGTCAAAACTAGTCATGCCAACTGGCTTGAAAAACTTGAGTGGAGATCCAGGTGTCAAAAAAGACCAGCACCAACAGCCGGGAAATATCACCAAACAATTTATTAAAAATAACTGCTATCACTTGCTATTTTTGCTGCTTGTTTATTTTAATAAATTGTTTGGTGATATTTCTCAGCTGTTGGTACTGATCTTTTTGGGCATCTGGATCTCCACTCAAGTTTTTCATTTGTTTGGTTTGCTTCTTGGTTTATCATGCCAGCTAGCTTACCAGACCCACCAAGCAACTCATGATTGCCAGGGACAAAGCCTGAAAATTATGGCAAAGAAATAAGAACACAAGTAGAGAGCAGGCTAGCAAGTACGGTAGATGCCCGGATAAACCAAACATGATGAAAAGAGAAAAAATCCAGCACCCTGAGCATGAGTAGCAATAAAAAACATTTATTGTGAACCAAACCGGTTTCAGCAACTAGCTTTCTTCAGTGGCTTATTTGAAAACTCACAATTAGTCATATTTATAGGAAATACAAACTGAGTGACCTGACATCACTTCCTGTATACCAACAATATAACCACAAAAAATATTAATATTAAAAATTGACAGTGAATATATGCAAAAGTTAAGACATACAATTAATTTAGAAAAATAATGTTATTTAGCTACGGCCATCCATGATACAATAATGTGGAATGCCATGTAGATACTGATGAATATAATGACCTACATGCAAAAAATACAAAGAATAACCAAAAAATATTTCTGACATGATGCAGTTATTAATGTAATATAATAGTGATTAATAACACTATATAATTCACTGCAGTTTGTCATTAAGACCTGGTGGAAACAAGCCACCTAATTTGACTATCTATTTGGTTTCCTTATTATCCAATAATTTGTGCCATCCTGTTTTGTACATTCTGTTACCAACAATTCTGTCAATACAAATAAAGGAAAATTGGGCCGTTTTGTGTATGATGGAATGTTTGTATAATGCATTGGTAGGCCTTGCATTTCTGATATCCCCTAAGTGTTCAGAAATGCGGATACGAAACTGTTTAGATGTTTGTCCAATATAGAAGGCCCTGCATGTTTGTCCCCCAAAATAGTGGTCTGAATCCTAGAAACTTCCTGAAAAGTAGTTTTTTTAAAGTATGAAAAGTGTGATCCTAAGGTTTTACCTTTCCTATAAGAGAAAAGACATCTGTCATCTAACCATTTTGCTAGGTGTTTGTTGTTAGTTAATATGTTCCAGTGATGACTGATTATGTCTTGTAATTGGTAGGTGTTTCTACCGAAGGTGGTTACTAACCTAGGTGTCTGGTCTGATGATTGAGCAGTCTTAGGTTTATAACATAACAGGGAATCCCTAGACAAGTTGGCAGTCATCCCAACTGCTGAATGAATGTCCAAAGTGTGATAACCCCGCTGTGTAAATCTGTTAGAAAGATCATCCTGGCAACATTTGAGGTCAGAGTTCGATGAACAGATTCTCTTAATCCTAATGAACTGGGATTTGGGAATATTTTTGATGATATGTTTGGGATGTAAGCTAGAGGCATGTAGTAAACTGTTATATTGTGGATATTTCCTGTGTACAGTGGTATGTAAAGTATTATCCACTTCTCGAGAGAGGTGTACATCCAGAAAATCAATTTGTTGTGTATCATAATTGACTGTAAATCTAACACCCCATTTGTTGCTATTCAAATATTCAACAAATTCTTGGAGATAGTCAATTCCTCCTTTCCAGACTAGCCAGCAATCGTCAAGATAACGTCTCCAGATATCCATATCTGGCAGGTACAGGTTGTGCAATTCATTGTATATAATGTGGTCTTCCACAAAACCCATAAAGAGATCTGCATAAATTGGTACGAAAGACGCACCCATCGCTGTACCCTGTATCTGCCAGTAACAATTGCTTTTGAAATAGAAGATGTTTTTGGTGAGAACGTGTTCTGCCATGCAAATCAATAGGGTATTGAATCCTGGACTGTAAATGTTAATCTTCTGTAGCCAATATTCCAGTGCCATTAACCCTGCCCAATGTGGTATGCTAGTGTATAACGATGTAACGTCTAGAGTGCACATAATCCAATGCTCTTCAAGCTGTGATTCAGAAACAATCTGAAGGAACTCCATGATATCCTGTAGTCTAGCCCTAACATATCGTAACAAAGGTTTAAGATATTGAGTAAGAAAGGCGGACAGAGGTTCCGTCAGTGAACCAATACCTGACACTATAGGTCTCCCTGGAGGTGTGGAATATGATTTATGAATTTTAGGGAGTAAATACAGGTATTGTTTGGCTGGATCCACAGTAGTAAGATGAAATTTGGTTTTAGTACTGATAATACCTTCCTCAACTGCGAGTTGCAAAAAATCATCAATTTCTTTTTTGAAATTGGGCTCGGGGTCAATGGGCATCTGTAAATAATGCTGAGTGTTCGACACTTGTCTTAACCCTTCAGCCCAGTAATAACTGGAATTCATCACCACAATGGCCCCACCCTTGTCCGCAGGAAGAATGGTAATGTTAGTATTGTTTTTCAGGTTTGTAAGAGCCTGTTGTTCATTGATGTTTAGATTGTTTCTGATAATGTTCCCTGTGCCTAACTGCTGATGTAAATCTTCTATGACTGCATTCTGGAATATGGCTACATGTTTGTCCATCGGAGGACTAAACTTGGATGTTAGAAATTTAAATTCAGTAGATCTTTGAGTGGAATCCTTCTCATCAAAGAAAATTTTGAGATTTAATTTTCTACAGAAATCCATAACATCAGATACAAATGTACTTTCATCAACAAAAAAGCCAGGAATAAAACCAAGACCTTTATTTAGCAAATGTTCTTCCATGGGTGTTAATACATAATCAGAAATGTTATGCACATTTGAACAATTTGTATTCATTTGACTATTGACAGAAAAAGTTCTTCCAATGTTTTTATGCTTGTGTCCCCCCCTGTGTCTGTGCCTAAAGGGTGACCTGCATTACGCACTCTTTTGGGAGTGGGTGAATCTGACAACTGAATGGATTCGGTATCCGTGGTGGACGATTCTTCCCCCGAACTCCTAGTGGGTGATGTTCCCCTCTTAAGAATAGATCTGGGCCGTTTTTTATGTGTATATGTGAAATTCTTTGTGCCCTCCGCAAATCGTACCCCTTTGTATAACTCAAAGGGTTTCCCCCTCTCATAATCTTCTATATCTCTTGAAAATTTTTTCAATTTCTTTTCTTTAAGAATTTTTTCAGAGGCCGACAGTTCTCTGGATAGTCTATTCAATAATCCAGAAAAGTTGGGTTGACTCTCATATGATTTTAACTCCTCACACAATTTTTGCACATCACAAATATTGGCTTGAATCGTTCTGTCATAATAAGAAGAAAGGATGTTAACAAACATCATGGCCGAATCCTGTTGTGCAGCATTCCATTCTTTGATTAATACCTCATCCGGTTTGCCAACCAAAGGTTGCAATTTGGTTCTAAGGCCCCTCGGGGCAATATTCTGATGTTTATATGCCTTAAATAATCTGGAATGCCATATATTGGATCTTAATGTTTTGATTTTTTTGGCAAATTGAGTAAATAACATATCACAATCGTCAACTGGATCAGTTATGGTGTTAGTAGCAGAGCCCCTACAAGTTCAATCCCAAAGATATGTATATCATCTTTGTCTGCGCATAGTCCTTGTATCATATTATTGAGATCCATGACAATAAATTGTGTATATGTTAAAGCCAAATGTGATGTGTAAATATCCAATCTAACGATATCCAACTAATCAATATAATAACTATATAAGTCCGAATATAGTCCAAATAAGGTCAACCCCCGAAAAAATTCCCAGAAGAAAAAGTCAAAAGACTAATAAAAAATGAGGGGCTTCTGAGCAGAGGGAAAAATAAGAGTCACAAAAAACACTAAAACAGTATAATACTATCGGCATGTAGTCTTGACACTAGTATCCAATACTAAAGTACGTGGAGCCCTATACCCTAAGGATCCAAAAACTTGATGTACATAGAGTTATGAACATATCAGCATTCAATGGAAGTAATGAAGGGTATAAACAAACTCCAAAGAAAAAATACATGAAGGAATAAGCAATCTATTCCTATCATACATATTTAACAAATAATATTTTTGTGATAAATGGTGATGTAATGGAGTTTGTTTATACCCTTCATTACTTCCATTGAATACTGGTATGTTCATAACTCTATGTACATCAAGTTTTTGGATGCGCAAAAAATTCTTAAAGAAAAGAAATTGAAAACATTTTCAAGAGATATAGAAGATTATGAGAGGGGGAAACCCTTTGAGTTATACAAAGGGGTACGATTTGCGGAGGGCACAAAGAATTTCACGTATACACGTAAAAAATGGCCCAGATCTATTCTTAAGAGGGGAACATCACCCACTAGGAGTTCGGGGGGAAGAATCGTTCACCACGGATAAGAATCCATTCAGTTGTCAGATTCACCCACTCCCAAAAGAGTACGTAATGCAGGTCATTCTTTAGGCACAGACACAGGGGGGGACGCAAGCATAAAAACATTGGAAGAACTTTTTCTGTCAATAGTCAAATGAATACAAATTGTTCAAATGTGCATAACATTTCTGATTATGTATTAACACCCATGGAAGAACATTTGCTAAATAAAGGTCTTGGTTTTATTCCTGGCTTTTTTGTTGATGAAAGTACATTTGTATCTGATGTTATGGATTTCTGTAGAAAATTAAATCTCAAAATTTTCTTTGATGAGAAGGATTCCACTCAAAGATCTACTGAATTTAAATTTCTAACATCCAAGTTTAGTCCTCCGATGGACAAACATGTAGCCATATTCCAGAATGCAGTCATAGAAGATTTACATCAGCAGTTAGGCACAGGGAACATTATCAGAAACAATCTAAACATCAATGAACAACAGGCTCTTACAAACCTGAAAAACAATACTAACATTACCATTCTTCCTGCGGACAAGGGTGGGGCCATTGTGGTGATGAATTCCAGTTATTACTGGGCTGAAGGGTTAAGACAAGTGTCGAACACTCAGCATTATTTACAGATGTCCATTGACCCCACACCCAATTTCAAAAAAGAAATTGATGATTTTTTGCAACTCGCAGTTGAGGAAGGTATTATCAGTACTAAAACCAAATTTCATCTTACTACTGTGGATCCAGCCAAACAATACCTGTATTTACTCCCTAAAATTCATAAATCATATTCCACACCTCCAGGGAGACCTATAGTGTCAGGTATTGGTTCACTGACGGAACCTCTGTCCGCCTTTCTTACTCAATATCTTAAACCTTTGTTACGATATGTTAGGGCTAGACTACAGGATACCACGGAGTTCTTTCAGATTGTTTCTGAATCACAGCTTGAAGAGCATTGGATTATGTGCACTCTAGACGTTACATCGTTATACACTAGCATACCACATTGGGCAGGGTTAACGGCACTGGAATATTGGCTACAGAAGATTAACATTTACAGTCCAGGATTCAATACCCTATTGATTTGCATGGCAGAACACGTTCTCACCAAAAACATCTTCTATTTCAAAAGCAATTGTTACTGGCAGATACAGGGTACAGCGATGGGTGCGTCTTCGCATCAATTTATGCAGATCTCTTTATGGGTTTTGTGGAAGACCACATTATATACAATGAATTGCACAACCTGTACCTGCCAGATATGGATATCTGGAGACGTTATCTTGACGATTGCTGGCTAGTCTGGAAAGGAGGAATTGACTATCTCCAAGAATTTGTTGAATATTTGAATAGCAACAAATGGGGTGTTAGATTTACAGTCAATTATGATACACAACAAATTGATTTTCTGGATGTACACCTCTCTCGAGAAGTGGATAATACTTTACGTACCACTGTACACAGGAAATATCCACAATATAACAGTTTACTACATGCCTCTAGCTTACATCCCAAACATATCATCAAAAATATTCCCAAATCCCAGTTCATTAGGATTAAGAGAATCTGTTCATCGAACTCTGACCTCAAATGTTGCCAGGATGATCTTTCTAACAGATTTACAAAGCGGGGTTATCACACTTTGGACATTCATTCAGCAGTTGGCATGACTGCCAACTTGTCTAGGGATTCCCTGTTATGTTATAAACCTAAGACTGCTCAATCATCAGACCAGACACCTAGGTTAGTAACCACCTTCGGTAGAAACACCTACCAATTACAAGACATAATCAGTCATCACTGGAACATATTAACTAACAACAAACACCTAGCAAAATGGTTAGATGACAGATGTCTTTTCTCTTATAGGAAAGGTAAAACCTTAGGATCACACTTTTCATACTTTAAAAAAACTACTTTTCAGGAAGTTTCTAGGATTCAGACCACTATTTTGGGGGACAAACTAATAGGCTGTCAACCTTGTGGTCACTGTGCTTTTTGCAAATTTGTTTTCACCACCAAAGAATTCACCAGCAAAAACACAGGCAAGATTTATGATATTAAACATTTTGCCAATTGTAGTACGGACTGGGTGATCTATTTATCTACATGCACATGCAGGGCCTTCTATATTGGACAAACATCTAGACAGTTTCATATCCGCATTTTTGAACACTTAGGGGATATCAGAAATGCTAGGCCTACCAATGCATTATACAAACATTCCATCATACACAAAACGGCCCAATTTTCCTTTATTTGTATTGAAAGAATTGTTGGTAACAGAATGTACAAAACAGGATGGCACAAATTATTGGATAATAAGGAAACCAAATGGATAGTCAAATTAGGTGGCTTGTTTCCACCAGGTCTTAATGACAAACTGCAGTGAATTACATAGTGTTATTAATCACTATTATATTGCATTAATAACTGCATCATGTCAGAAATATTTTTTGGTTATTCTTTGTATTTTTTGCATGTAGGTCATTATATTCATCAGTATCTACATGGTATTCCACATTATTGTATCATGGATGGCCATAGCTAAATAACATTATTTTTCTAAATTAATTGTATGTCTTAACTTTTGCATATATTCACTGTCAATTTTTAATATTAATATTTTTTTGTGGTTATATTGTTGGTATACAGGAAGTGATGTCAGGTCACTCAGTTTGTATTTCCTATAAATATGACTAATTGTGAGTTTTCAAACAAGCCACTGAAGAAAGCTAGTTGCTGAAACCGGTTTGGTTCACAATAAATGTTTTTTATTGCTACTCATGCTCAGGGTGCTGGATTTTTTCTCTTTTCATCAAAGAAATAAGAACCCCATTGACCTCACTCAGTACAAGAAACTCTAAAATAAGGCAAAGCGTCTAATAATCAACAATAAAAAAGAATACTACCTCAGTCTGCAAAATCAAGAAAAGCATAACTCAAAAACAATCTGTAGCTCAATTAACTCCTTACTCAAACCAGGTTCCAACAGTAATCCATGCCTCACCACAGATAAAGACACCTACTGAAACTGACACACTCTTCAACTCATATTTCATAAATGTCATCACCAGTCTCACCACCAGCTTTCCTGAAACCAATGTAGCTCCTGCAAACTCTGTAGACCTAAACCCTCATAGCTCTCCCTTGACCTGTTTCTCTCTCTCTCACCTATTCCTAAAGCTACCATTAAAAACCTACTTCTAAAATTCAAACCTGGCACTGATGCCCCCAATAACCTACCTCCTGAATACTTTCAATTAGCAGCCAACTCTATCTCATATCCCATAAGTATTCTTCTTAACAACCAATCCATGAATCCCATATACACACAATCGGGAAAAAGCATATATTCTTCCTCTCCACAAAGGTGGGAACAATACAGATATTTCCAGCTTTCATCCTATCGCCATTCTCTCACCCATCTCTAAGATCTTGGAAAAATGGATCCATGCACAATTTCTAAAGCACATGCTAAACAAACTTATCCTCTCTCCTACCCAACATGGCTTCAGGCCTGATCACAATACCACTACAGCTCTTCTGTCCTTCTTGGACACAGTTAACTGTGCCAGAGATGCAGGCATAATGGTCACTTCTCTCTTCTTAGATCTCTCTAAGACCTTCAGCACTATCTCCCATCCCCTTCTTCTCTCCAAATTGTCTAACTTATGCATCACTCCACCTACCATAAAATGGTTCTCTAGCTATCTTACAAATTGGCAACAATCAACTAAATGTCAGCAGTCTTTCTCTCCATTCTTCTATATAACCACATGCGTGCATCAAGGATCTATACTAGGGCCCCTGTTGTTCAGTATCTTCATCAACAACTTTCACTCTACCCTCAGTCAAGGTTCATTCATCCAATACGCTGATGACTGAACCATCATCTGCACCGCCAACTCTGCTTCACAACTGCAACAACTCACCCAATCTGCTCTCATCACCACTGAAACTTGGATGACCAAAAACCACATAGAATTACCCAAAACAGTAAACTCATGATATTCATCCTTAAACAAAACACCCCAATGAACAAGGACTCATTTTCTACCTTCTCCCAGAATAAAACTATCATTGAAATTGTCCCAAACATGAAACTACTAGGAGTCATCATAGACAAAAACCTAACCTTTGACCTCCATATTCACAGTAACATCTTTAAAACTCATCAAAAACTTGGCATGCTCTACAGACACAAACACTTCCTTAACCTCCCCTCTAAACTAGCCCTGGACACTTCCTTTCTGCTACCCTTTCTACTATATGGTGCTCCTCTTTTCACCAATATCCAGTCTTCCCTTAAATCAAAACTTGGCTCTTGCTAGAATAAAATTGTAAACTTCATGACCAATGCAAAGTAATCATCACACCATTGTACCTCACTACTCCTACTAAACTGGCTAGAGCACCTGCACTATCTTACATATCTACAACTAACCACTGCATATAAACTCATTTTCAAACCATAAAACTACTCTGCCCTTTCTTCCCTAATCACTCAGTACCTTCCAAATTGACCACTTCATTCAGAAAGTCAAATGCTCCTGGGCATTGAAAAGCCCAGTCTTTCCACTGGTCAGATGCTCTGCTCCTTCACTATCTCCAAGCTATGGAATACTTTCCCACCCTCGCTCAGGGCTACCAGTAATCCAGCCTTCTTTAAATAGTCCTTGAAACAACACCCCTTCTCTCGATGGCATTGTGCTTGTACCAAACCTACACTTCCCTACACTTGACAATATCTAACACCCTCATGAAATACCTCTCTGTATACTCTGCTCGAAGTCCTCTAATACTTTGCCTTTCTTAGCATTTGCCTATGACTGCATGTGATTTCTCTTTTCATGTCTGCTCCATGCAAGTTTAAAAATGTCTCCTAGGTTACGCACTACATGCCCTAAGAGTCAATCATCAAATGTATATACTCAGCTTTACCAAGCAGTGCCATACCAATCTGTAACCCCTCCTGCTAACATGCTCTACATAGCAACCTCATAATGTCCCTAATTATGTCTAGCTCAGATAATCTGTTAATAACTCTTACACTACTATATTCTTCATGAGAAACTACTTACTGTAAATAGTTTAAACTGTTGCTTCAACATCTGTATTTCCATGATTTGTGAATTTAAGTCAATATTTCTTCTGATATATAAGTGTACTGCATTCATATGTGTATCTCTGTCTATATGATTTACGGTGTTAATATTTGTACTGATGTATAAAGTGTATTGCAACCACATGTCTATCAGCGTATTTGATTTGATGTTTTTGTTCATTTATTATGGAGCTTTTCTCCCTGGGCCTCCACTGAAAATGGGCTCATTTTCAGCCCAGTGGACTATCCTGGTAAACAAATGCAAATAAATAAATACATAAATAAAGAAATAAATAAGTAATCTCCATTCAGCACAATAGCCATGAGCACTATATTGCCATCCATATTCCCAATGTGTGTACATGTTAATGTGAGGCTTGGCACAGTGTGTGCTCTAGCCCTCTCATGTATTGGAGAGGTTATCTTATCTGCTAAAGTGTTTGTAAGAAGCATAAAATACATTGTATCCTTCTGTATCATCCTGATGTTATATATACTGTAACAGTCTGGCTCAGTACGTACATATCAGTGGTGATGGGCATGTTACCAATGGACATTCATGTGTTATCTTCAAGGTACACATACTGCTGTAATTCACAATCACTCCCAAAGTCACACATTGCATAATCCTGTGCAACATGCAAAAGACCATATACAATTCTGTAGACATCAGCTTCACAGATGATGGGCATTGTCCTTCACACTTTCTTACAGTATCAATGTCTGTTCTACTTATCATCATAATATGCAGATTAAAGCTTTGTTATATGCAGTTTTCCTCTTGTGTTTGTTGACTATCAATCTTCTTCACAGAGGCTGTCATACAGGCAGCCATGAAATCATTTTGCTCCCACAGTTTAGCTCTGCTGTCATAACCCTATTTCCTCACTAAAAGTCATACAAATTCTGCTATGTAACCATCAAGACCAGGTACTTTATTTCTCTTTAATTCTATACTACTGTTTTTATATCCTGTATCATTTACCAGTGCACAAGTAAGGGGAGCCACAGAAGCAGTCAATATTGGAACATAGGGAATCTAATCTTTAATGGTCAGAATGTTGATGATCCAGACCTTAATTGATAACTGATCCTGATTCCATTGATTACTTTATACTGACTGGAAACATCCTAATACAACCTCTTGAGTGGCATCTTGCCCATAGACTACTGTTCCGTTTTTATCTGTAATTGCTGCCATGGTATCCTTACAATGCTGATTTTAGCAATGTGATGCTAAAACTTTACAAATTTTATCTGAATATAGGTAGCTTTTATTAAACTTATTTAATCCAATGAAATCTTCCCAGTTTCACTCACATAATTCTCTAGCTTTTATTTTTCTTTCCATGTGAGAATGCATTTATCATAATTAACAAGCAAAATTTTAGATAACATAGCCATTTGTTCAAATAATTAATTTGATCCCATAAGAGCAATTTATAATAACTTACGTAGCTTATCATTAAGCCATGATTGTAAGCTTTGAAATCATCCCATTTGTATCTGGGGAAATAGATGAATAGTTATTTTCCAACCATTATCTTTCAGACATGTCACAAAGGTCCTGTATTTCAAACCAATTAGCTCACATTCCTTTCTTTTACTCAAAAACATTGTATTAACAGATAATAAAATTACCAAAATGACACATCTGGATAAGGTTGCTTGACTGTAAAAACATATTTATTCAAGAACATAATTTATCTTTGTAAGATAAAAGTGTAAAATCCATCCTTGTGGGATATTTCATTCTCTATGCTTCCTTCAAGTTCTCTTGGTGAATAAAAGAGTCGAATAACTTGCCATGTCATATTTGAAAGGAAACTTTAACAGGTAAAGCAGACCTATCCTGATCACTATCCAATATAACATTCCAGACTGCACCCAATATCACTGAAATGTTCTGTAGATGTTGTAAGGGTATTGCTACACTATCCAAAAATGGTATTCTTGAAAGAGGCCACATATTGAAGCCAAATACATAATAATATTCTTAAAAGTAATAGAAGTGTCAAGTACTCTGTCATTTAATCCTAAATGATCATCATTATATTACAGAATCACAGGACTCTTTTAGCAAAATTCTGTGCTACTAGTGGTATAGTTATTAAATATTCTTTTAATCCAGTTGTACTGATTTAAACAATTCTGCCCAATTCTATTATTAATATGTGTTACCTATAATAAAATTAAAAAAATCAGAATGAGTTTATATAACTTTCATAATATTTTTAATTTGGAAATAGTGTGTTCACCATTAATATTAATACCTAGTATTTTGAGAATTTTAACCATATTTTAGTAATAGAAAAGGAAAAGCAAGTAATATAACTTTAATCTAGTGGGTATCATATGTACTGTCAAATTGAAAATCATCACCACATTCATACTTAAGATGAGAAGAAAGAAAAACAAAGTTCAAACTATTGTCCGAATCCATAAAAAAGTCCTCAAAGATCTTTAAATGATCTGTAGGAGACAGACTGATACCTCAAGAGAAGATGGGCTTTGTTAAATACCTAGAAGTCAAACACCAGTGGAATAGGCTTCCAGATGATCCTTAGCTTTGCAGGATATACAAAAGATGATTTGATGTTCTTACTCCATAGTATTTTTTTAAATTCTGAGAAAGATTTCATTTGTATAAAAACTTCAGTGGGCGAATCTGAAAAAAAAATAGAAATTTTAACACCATGTTTATGCAACTTATTATGAATATCTGTCACAAATATTGTTTTCTTTCTTTGTTAATGCTCTTAGAGAATTTAACCATAGAGGGCCTACAGTCTATGTTACTATTAGTAAACTGATAGGCAGTAGTAATCTGATGAAATTTTGAACAGTTGCCCATTGCTTGATTTAATTATCTCAAATTGTATTAAATATAACTTGCAAGACATTGTCCACACTTTTTGCTTTATACTATTCTCATGGTACAAGCCAGGATTCTTAGTTCTTTTCTTCTTGTTCTGGCTAAAAAATGAATGAATTTCTTGTGCACCATTTCTTCCATTTTTCATCCTTAAGTAGCCAGTCCTAAATAGTCTTAAATTCAAAGTGTAATGAATCGTATTTATTTTCCACCTCCATTAACTTTTCAGTATAGGCTTTTTACTGCTGATTATCTTATGTTAGAAAGATGTTTTGTAACTGTGAAATATTAGCTAATGATGTTTCTAATCCTTCCAATTTATCAAAGAGTAAACTACATTTTTGAGTTAAGGCAGTGGATAACTGGTTCTAATCATCTAGAACTTTTATATCACACATTGCAGTTATATCTATAACAAAAACGGACAGGAAGTCATTTCTTTACCCTGACAATCAGCAGAGCTTTTACTCTTCTGTTCCTTCATTACTTAAAGTGATAGATTATTCTATAATATTACAATTACTGCTGCTTGTACCATCACAATTAGTTTCTGTTTTTTTGAATAGCACACACACTTTTATGATGATACAGGGTGCTGCCATGAATGCTACTATATTTAGCTCTTGTTGAGACCATTACAGTCAAAGGTTTACCTCTTTTCCAGTTTGCAACACCACTCTCAAGATCTTTGGAAACTTTGGTACAAGAGTAGAGCAGTATTTTAATATCATTAGCTCCCACTAAGCTGACAAAGGTATAGGTTGGCTTCACTTTTTTAGAATGGTTTATTATCACTGATTTATTTCTTAACTTTTAAAATCTGAGGCCAGAATGTCAGCTGTTTGCTCCAGCTCCTTAGGATAGTGCTGTTAGGTCACAGGCATTACTTGGACATCTTCCACCATCTCTTCTATAAAACAATATTTGATTACTTAGACCTAAGCTAGCTTAGGCTTTCTCTTTAGTTATTAAGTATACTTAATGCATAGATGCATAGTTTTTTCCTGCTTACAAATGAGATGCATAGAATACTAAATGGTAAAATGGTTGAATACATACAATTAGAATTTAAGTGAAATTATTTTTGGTTCTTTATTTTTTGTTTTTTTTTTTTTGTTTTTGTTTTTTGCATCATGTCTTTATTAAACATAACAGGCCTAAAGTGTAATGTGTGTGTGTGTGTGTGTGTGTGTGTGTGTGTGTGTGTGTGTGTGTGTGTGTATGAAGAAACCAAATGCATAATGACAATCTGAGGTAAAATAAAATGTTTATAGCAATTTACATAACATGAACTGTAGCTGTACAAAATAATAGTTCCATAAAAATTAAATAGCATATCAGATAGCACTGTTTTCCTGAGTAGCTTTAGCCAAGGCATCTCCAAACTATATTTAATCATCACAGCTCCTATCATGTGGTTGCTTTCAGCCTTGACTATAAGATATAGTTTCTGACACCTTGTTCTACCTTTTCTAATGTTGAACAGAATTCCTCCTAAGTGAGTAAATCAGCTACTATTTTGTAGCTAAAGCATCTATTTATGTATTTTGTCTCTGCATATGGGTTTACGGACTATGATTATCAAAATCCCCAAAAGTGCTGTTTCATGCTTAAATTATAACCCTGTGACTATATGACCAACTATAGTAACATTTTTAACCAGATCTGCTTTTTTCTTATCTGATTAAAAAATGTTACTATAGTTTGGTCATATAGTCACAGGGTTATAATTTAAGCAGGAAACAGCACTTTTGGGGATTTTGATAATCATAGTCCGTAAACCCATATGCAGAGACAAAATACATAAATAGATGCTTTAGCTACAATATAGTAGCTGATTTACTCACTTAGGAGGAATTCTGTTCAACATTAGAAAAGGTAGAACAAGGTGTCAGAAACTATACCTTATAGTCAAGGCTGAAAGAAACCACATGATAGGAGCTGTGATGATTAAATATAGAGCTACTTTTTTTTTCCTTATGACGCACGGTGGTGGTGCTGCGGTAGCGTTGTCGCCTCACAGTAAGACGCTGTCCGGTTCGAGTCTCAGCTAGAGCGTCTTCTGCGTGGAGAATTGCATGAATGGGCATACCTTCGTTGGAGGTTGTGTGTCAGGGCTGGTAACTCGGCACGTAAAAAGCAACTACCAATCATTAGCAGACCGGAGTTCCATTGTGGCGACCCCTAAACGGGAAAAGCCAAAAGAAGACTACATCTGCTTTTTTCTTATGTACTGCTTCAAGTAGTATCTGCATATCCTTTTTTTAATTGATGTAGATGTTCACACTCCCAAAGAACATGAGCCTATGTTTCTGTTGCTTCTTGTTTGAATCTCCAGAAAGTATTATCTACTATAGGAAATACCTGCTTTAATATAGGTGGGGTATAAAATAAAATATTCCCATGCAACAACTCTCAAGATAGTACATTCACCTTTAATGCTGGAAGATCCGCATGCTGTGGATTCTACTCCATCACCAGGTATTTGGATTTTTTTTCCAACAGTGGCACTTTAGTGCAGCATGGGGTGGGAATGCTGCATTCATAAGTATGCCATCCTTTGGATGACATGTTAAGCTGAGGTCCCATCTGCTCAACTTGGTGGTAGCAAAGGTGGATGAAAAAGATACTACCTCATGGATAAGATTTGAGGACTTTACTTATTTATAAGAAATAAATAGTATATAGGGAGCCTGCATGTCCTCCTTGCATTAGTGTGGGTTTCTTCCGGGTGCTCTGGTTTCCCCCCATGTTCAAAGACATGTGTCTGGAGCATTTTTTCCCTGGGCCTCCGCTGAAAATTGGCTTTGTTTCAAGTCAGACATTCCTGGTTAACAAATGTTAAATAAATAAATAAATAATACATCATCAATACTATTTACACATTCCTATATCTGCACATTTTATCATTTGAATTAATACCAATACAATAATACAAAGAAACAAAAAACATAAACATTTCAATCCCTCACCCATTCTGCTACATCTGTTTCTTTATTTCAGTTATTAATCTCACTGTCCCACATCTTATTAAACAATTCTTTGCATCCTACTTTCAATATTAATCTAGATAGCAGACATTAATATCTTGTCCATTTTACCTCTTCTCTTTCTGTAGTATTTTCTTCATAAACCATATAAGGAATAAGATCCATATTAATTTGCTTAACACAACTTTCCAGAAATATTTCTTTAAAATGTTCTGATTCTTCTTTCACTCTATCATACTCTATGAATGAATATTCCATATGATTACACAAACTCTCACTAATTTGCTTCATATTTCATCCTCTTTCATTGGCAGCTTTTCAAGATTGCTCTCCACAGAAAATATCCTATATTCTTATCCCCTTAAAATGTATTCTATCTTTCTTTGATTCCTTCTTTTTGTAATCGCTTTCTCTATGGTTTGATATCATAGCACTTTTGCATACTTGTTCATACCTTGCCCTCCTACTATTCTTCACATCATCCAAACTACATTTCCAAAGTTTATTTTTTCTGATATTCATTTAATTCTTCACCCACAAATATTTTTCTTTCCATCTACATTCTTCTAAAAATCCTCATATTTCTTTCACATAATTCGCCCTAACATGTCAGTTTATTTTCTTTATTTTTTTCAACAAATAGATGCCAAAAACTGAATTTTTCTATCCCAGTCCTACATGTTCTGTAGGACAATACATTCCACTTCTTATAATAAAATTTGGTTGAATCCCCAAATTATTTCAGAGAAAATCTGTAAAATGTATTTCTCTATTACTTCCAGAAGTGTTTATATTCCTCCAGCTTGCTCTAAATTCCCTAATACATATGTATTTATTAAATATACATTTTTGAATAGGTAAGCAGAAAAGAACTCAACTTATTGACTTTCATTAAACATATCTTTTTAAGCACCATCTTTAGAATCTTTCTTGCCAGCTTTTATTCCCATGAAATCTATTTTTGAAAAATACACCCCTTCTATATTCTTAATGTCTCCAAAACCATTTCCCTTTTTTTACTAAAAATCTGACACACTTTATTAAGTTTCTCCCCATCAGATAAGAACTTCCTTCATCCATTTTTATAACTAAAACTAGATAACTAGATCATCTGAGTAACTACTACATATAAGAAAACTTCCTCGTTTCCTCATTTTCCATTCAGTTGCTGTACACGGTTTTTACAATGTTCAATATCAGCATTGCTGTCTAGAGCAAACAAACTCCTACTTAAGGGGCATCCCTGTTTGACACCTCTTTGTATCTTCATTTGTTTACCCACCCATTCATTTAAAATAATTATATGTATTATCACATATTGATCTTATTACATTAATTAGATGCTTTATGTAATTCATAATCTTTTAATATTGTCCACATGGTCTCAGGTTTAATGCTATCAAAACATTTTTCACATTGCTGACTGCTTTGCATATTGCTTTCCCCCCTCAATATGCAGTCCACTACCTGCTTATATATTATTAACACATATTTAACTTGTTACCCCTGAACATTGTATATATTCCAATCCCAAACTGTAATTAACTGTCTTCTCTTTTTGATTTGTATAATTCTCATAAAAATATAGTCTATATTTATTCTCAAAGGCCTCCAATTTTTAAAGTTCTCCTTTTTATATTTCTTATGAATGAACTTTGTAATACCCCGGCATACTGCTTTATTTTTAACAATGTCTTGCAACCATTCATAATATTAATTACCACATTCTTCTTTTCTATATGCAGCTTCTTATAATAGTTGTATCATATACGATCTTCAACTGGATCACTACTCTGTATTATATATTTAAAACTTAATCACATTATTTCATATTAATACTTTAACCATACTATCTGATAAATATTTTGAAAATTCATCAATTTAGATGCTACACTTTATTTCTCTTTTACTGTATCATTCATAGATGTATTCCTTCACAACAGGTTGCCTTCTGATTATAAAATACATTTTGTTGGCTGTCTGTCATACTTGGCATCCTTCCCTCCTTGCTTTTTTACTTCATTGTCTAAAAAAGGTAAAATATCTTCTTTTCTTCCTTGTAGAAAGTATTTCTGTTTATTCAACATCAACCATATCCTTTCCAAATGGTTGTTAACAATTATTTTTTCTCTGTTTCATCAGCCTACAGCTCCTCTTCATATTCTTTAACATTTTAATATGCAATTCCTTTTTGTTCACCAATATTTGTCTCCATAATCAAACATTCTTTTTTATACTTTATCTTATAGTCTACCCATTACTTCTCCCAAGACAGATAAAAGGGCCTCACAGATGCATGATCTCTCCATAACTGTTAAATATAATATTTAAAATGTTCCCCATCTTTTACAATAAGATGCATAACCATGAAAACATAAATGATCGATGCTTTCATTTAAAAAAAAAAAATACAGAATGAAAGATACCAAAAACACTGGACATTGTAAAAGGAAAACAGTTTATTTTTGTGATGCCCTAATCAAGCTCCTAAAAGTAAGTTCAGACTAAATTTGCCTGAATAGTGGTAGTCATGGAAATGGTTGTTGCAAGGTTCAGGGTGGGGTTATGGGTAGGGCAAGGATTAGGGGTTAAGGTTAGCATGCGTTACTAAATATATATATATATATATATATATATATATATATATATATATATATATATATATATATATATATATATATATATATATATAGAGAGAGAGAGAGAGAGGTATGAGTTACTGTTTCAACACACCCACCATTCCTTAATAAGCTAATATAAACATGTGCTTATTTGGTCACAACATTTACTGACAATCTCTGTAGATACCAATGAACCATAAAGAAAACATATACCAGTTTTGTTTTGTTTCTTGGTGGTTTGTAATTTAGAATATTTGTTCAGCTTGTTTACTAAAGAGGAAAAGAAAGGCTATCCTTTTTCTCATTCATTACATGATTTATGCCTCTCTGTTGATAAACACTGTTAAGAGATGAAGGTGCAGCTGAGAAAAGCATTTTGTTTTACCATAAGAAAGGTATCACTTTCTTTGCAATCTCATTCACTTTCAGGATAAGAGTTGTGACACAAGGGGAATATTGTGATAATAATATCCTTGCATTCTGAGTATGTCAGGCTGTCTCAGGATGCATGAATGGTCAACCTTCCATTTACCTAATTAGAGTGCAAAGGTAGCTGATAAAACACTAGCTTCTGAAGACAATGCTGAAGCATCTTGTGAGGTTAAAAAATATTTGGGTCATTGTCACTGAGAAGATCTATAGATGATCTAGGAAGCATTCTTTTTTGAAGTTTCTGAGTTGCATATCATGATGTATCTGGTCAAAGTGCTATTAGTTTTAATGTAATGTGCTAACCAAAAAATCCAGTACTGACACAGCCAAAATGTCCCCACAGTTTGGAAATAAAGTTGTATGTTTGTCTTTATACCAGAATCTACAGATTCTGAGCACATTCTTGTATATTACCTAGATATATTCCAATTAAGTTTTCATTATGAAAAGCTGCTCATTGTCTAAGCCACATCACTTTATAAACACATAGGTAATGTGGTCTGTAGGGACATAAGAATATACAAAGCTGCATTACATTTGCTTTCTCTAAGGGTGGGTATATAATTTCCTTTCAGAGTGAAAAGTGCCATGTATGCCCAGAATATACCTGTAATGAGCTGAAAATACCTAAGAAGTTTAAAAACATGAAATTGTAGGGTAGAGATTAAGTCTATAAAATAGGAGTCATTTATCAAAGAGCTACCTAAAAGTAGGAAGATGAAATACTGTGTCAAATACTTTCTAAAGCCTGGAAGCAAAACAGTCACTATGTAAAACTAACTAAAGAGAGCTGTTCGGTGAAAAAAAAATGCAAATGGAATATGGAATGTATTGAAAGAGAAATTGTTCGAGTGCAAAAAATCAAAAACATGTTTAACATCAGGATCTAGGCATACATCACGGAGATATATTTCCCTAAGAACAAGATATCTGATTAAGATGAAAGACAAAAAATATAAGAAATGGAAGAGAGGTTGAATGACAACTTTGAAAACTGAAATAAACAAGCTGGACAAACAAATTAAGCATACTGTAAGACAAGATCAAGAAAAATTTGAAGAAAATGTATATAAAGATATTGAGCATAATAAGAAACCTTTTTATAGATACATAAGATGTGGAAGGAGTAAAGACACACAAACTGATAAACTATGTGCAGATTCTAAAATTTATTCTCAGACACAAACGATTATAGATATATTTACAAAATCTTATACAAAACAGTTTGGATCCACAAAGGGGGTAATAAGTTGTCCAAGTGATATCCAGGTAATCCCAGATACTGAAATCAAATTAGATTATATTGAAAAAGAACTGAGCAAAATGGATCCAAACAAAGCACAGGGAGGAGACGGAGTTAGTAACAATGACCTGAGAACACTTCAGCAAGAACTTATGGTACCATTATATCTATTATTCACTAGGTCATATAAATATGGGGGGATTCCTCAAGATTGGAGACATGCGCTTATTAAACTTGACATAGAATCATAGGATCATAGAAGGTTACTAGGCTAATGGGTCTGGGGCCCTTACAAGCCTAGCCAAGAGTTTATCCCCAAAAAGAAACCTCAGTCAGCACCTGTCGCCCTTGTCAGTGAGGGACACAGGTGGAACCCCTGGGACAAATTTGTGGTTTCCCATCCACTCATCAAGGTTGCGCTTGAAGAGGGTCATCGAGGTGCTCTGTTTGACGTGTATGGGAAGTCTATTCCAGAGACGGGGCAGCTTCTGGGAGACAAACCTGTCTCTCCAGCAGGTTTTGTTGATGTTGCATATTAGATTCAGGCCTTTCAAGTGAGTAATGCATGAGGAGATAGACTTATGGATATGGAGCATCTCTAGTAGGGCAGGGTCTGAGATTGCCTTGTAGGCAAGACACAGATCACCCCTGAGCAATCTGTACACTACCGAATAGAGTGATAGCGATTTGAGCCTGTATTCAAGGGGAAGGGGATTAGGACAAACCCAGACTGATGTAGACCCTTAAGTCTACTTTCATGTTGTGGAAAAATAATGGAGAAGGTAATATTGGATAAGTTATTGTCAGAACTGGATAGGTTGGGACTTGAACCCAAATATCAGCATGCATATGTTGAAAACAGATCTATTACCACCTGTAACATATTGTTCTATAACAATACAATAACATTTATGAATGAAAAATTGTGCTGTGATGTAATTTATATAGATTTAACTTCAGAATTTGACAGGGTTATACATAAAACACTGATCAATACATTAGTACAACTAGATATTGATGTACTCTTGATAAGATGGATAGCAGCATGCCTTACAAATAGGACATGGCAAGTACTGTACAGCAACTGGAGAGGTGAAATCCTTGGGTGACCCACAGGGCTCTGTCCTAGGCCCTTACTTGTTTAGATTGTATTTTTCAGACTTACCTTTTTCATCTGAGGTGTTCTACTGTCTATATGCAGATGACCTTAAATCAGGTAAACTGATTACATGTGTTACAGATAAGTCTGCAATATAACTTGACTAAAT
This sequence comes from Protopterus annectens, assembly GCF_019279795.1. NCBI lineage: Eukaryota > Metazoa > Chordata > Ceratodontiformes > Protopteridae > Protopterus > Protopterus annectens. The sequence goes on along the minus strand of NC_056745.1, from coordinate 142,753,996 downwards.
TGACCATTTGGGCACAGGAGACTAATATACTAATAAATACATCAAATGCTAAGCATATGAGATTTGGGAGACATAAATTGAAAAGTGAATATTTAATAAAGCACACAGTGATTGAAACTGTAGACTCATTTAAGGACCTGGGTATATGGATAGATCCACCTATGAATTTTTCCTAATCATATCAACCAATTGGTTAATGATAGTTATACAACTATAGGTTGTATAAAAAGATTATTAGACCCAAACTTGAGTATGAAAGAACAATATGGAAACCCTGTAAGAAAACAAGAATGAGTAAACTGGAAAGAGTGCAGTGGAAATATACCAAGGGCATGGATGTGAACATTTAAGTTATATTGAAAGACTAAAATATCTGAACTTGTACAGTGTCTCTTAACAGTATCTAAGAGGAGATTTTGTCCAAGTATATATGGCATTTAGAGACAACCACCTCTGAGAATGTTTGGGGTTATCAAAAAGTACTAGAGAATCGTCAGATAACCTATGTAGAAGATTCTATAGGAATGAGAAGTGTACTAATTGGTTCTCTGACAGAGTAGCTGATGCATGGAACAGACTATCAAATTACATTAACAGAAGTAATAGTTTAGATATTTTTAAGAACAGCCTGGACACTTATTATGGGAACAAGTGCTTTGGTATATTGGCAAGCTAGAAGGTCTTTTAACGCCTGTGCATGAAATATTTGTATGTAGGTATCTCATCACAAACTACTACATGAGGCATCCCTATTGGGACTTGGCTAACTCACTATCCTGGTTCAACATCTGTCTCACTTTCTCTCTCTCTCTCTCTCTCTCTCAGATAGAAAACAGGCCGTAAATAGCAAAATACATTTTAAGTCTTCTTCCTTATATCAGTGGATGCCATGCAGGGTTCCATGCTTGGCCTCCTCCTTTTCTTTATATTTGTCAATGACCCTCATAATGTGTGTGAACATGCCACCATTGTCCAGTATGATAATGATGCTTCTGTAATCTGATCTGTTAAGAATTTAATCCAGCTACAACCACTAATTCAAGAAGCCCTCACTTCCATTGAATCCTGGCTCACTAACTCTCACCTGCTGTTAGATCCAGAAAATTCAGACATATCCTGTTTACCCCCAAACAACCCATAGACCAGAACGGCCTCTTCATTGTCTCTTCCTCAGACAACATAAACATTTATATGGTCAACCACACCAAACTCTTAGGTGTCATTACTAACCAAAGCTTAAAATTTCACTATCATATAAACCATATCATTGAAACAAAACAAAACAAAAATTTAACTGGGCTTACTTTGCAGGGTCAAACCATACTTAATTGACCATGCCAGAAAGCACAATACATCTACCTTCATGCTGCCAAATTTTCTATATGCTGCTCCGGTTCACATTAATTTACAAACAACCCAACTTAATCTATAAGAACAGTGCTATAATAAAGTGTCAATATTTATTCCTAGCATGCTTACAAAACATACCACTATGGTGTCCTTAAATAAGCCAACAGGGTTGAGCTCTGACATCATCTAACAGCAACTAAACTAAGTATCAGTCACAAACTCCTTTACTATCCTGAAAATGCCCTAGTCTAAGTAACATCCTTCACCACTACTGCTCAGCACAGCCCTTCACTATACTGAAAAACTATTGCTGGAAACATGTCATATCTCTCAACTGTCCAGATTTTCAAGTCCTATTTTTGGTGTGTTCCTCATAAAATGTGCCATTTTCTGGCAAATTAGTGAGGCTAGAACTCACTACATAATGACAGGCATTTTCATATCCTTCGGAAAATGTAAGGCAACATAAAACTTTATTTTCTAGCAACTTTCGAAGTTTATAAGAGCAATATTTAAATCTTGTCCCTATTTTGTGGCCTTTATCCACCCATTACTTTGGCCTTATCCAGATTTCTTGTGCAAAGTGGTTGAGAGGTATAAAACAAGAAGGCCAATTAACATGAAAGGTAAATCACTCTAGTCTTACTATGTTGCCAAACTGTAAAATACTATTCCTCTGACTCTCAAACCAACCAACAATATCCCAACCTTTAAAACACCACTTCAAGAACATCTTACAAAGTCCTGGTTATGTTTCTGCTCTAAACCAGAATAAACCAGTTCTACACCCCTGTAACGTTCGTATTCCTTTTCCCTTATTAACACTGACCTTTACTAAACTCTGTTAACATAGAAAACATTTCTCTATCATTTATTACAGGACTCTCTCCAAACATTCCTAGGTACACTCTTACTCTGACCGGGAGAATTTCGTCTTTCCTGTTATCTTTATTACATTTTCACTAACTTTGCCCTCTACCATATTGCTGTTTGACCTAAGTAACTAGATAGTTACAAGCCTCTCTCCAAATGCTTAACTCAGCATATATTACACTCAGGACATTCACTAGTAAAACGTTACCAACTTCTGTATATGCTCTCAGCCTGTTTTTGTTTCTGATTTCTTTTTCTGCACATATAATATTTTATTTCTGAAATATTTTATTCTTTCTGTTTTATATATAATCCAGTTATACTATAAATACTGCAAGGCAAATGTACTTCTAATGTTATGATTGTATTTATTTTCATTGCTAATTGTCTTTTTGTTATTGTGCAGCTTTGTATTATTATGAAGCTTTTCTCCCCAAGCATCTGCTGAAAAGGAGCCTTTCTGCCCAGTTGGACCATCTAGGTAACATATGCAAAATAAATAAAATAAAAATAAATAAATACTGTAACAGTATGCACATATGAATTTATTAACTGGGATAGAGCACTAATCCTAAATGATCATTTTCAGGCTCATCATGAATATAAGAATTATACACAATTCAACTGATGCATACATAAAAGAGACAAGATTATATACAACAGGGATCAGAAGAACTGGCATAGTGCATACAGAGATAATTTACATTGGTAAGAAAAGGAAGTTATTTAAGCAAGCAAAATGTGCCCCCTGGAAAAAAAAAACATTACAGGAGTAGTATGAAGGATGTTATGGACTCTAATCTGATGTCTAGAAGGAGCTATTTGACGTACACTTTGTTGAAGCATTTACACTTTGCTTGTTTGTGAAGGTAAGAATTGAAGTTTTTTTTTTCTGAAGGTGGAGAAGGAGACAGTGTCAGTTACTTCTTCAGGGATGGAGTTCCAGATTTTTAGGCCCACAACTGAGAAGTAATGGTGTATTTGTTGTTGCTTGGTATGAGGTTCAAGGAAGTTAGGGTCGGTGAAGGAGAATGAGATCTGGGACTATATAGTGGTTATTTTTGTAAGAGTCAGGTGGAGAAGAAAGGAAAGGATGATTGCGAGCTGGTAAGTTTGAAAATCATGGGGCCTACAGGAGGGTAATTCTTTGTGGGATAGGAAGCCATTTTGCTTTGGACAGTATGTCACATTGGTATTCTCATTTGGAGGAGAGGGTAATAACTTGACATATGCTAGTTGTTATGGTCTGAAGCTGTGTTATGATCTTTTTGGAAGTATATGCCAAACAGCAGTGCAGGTTTCAGTTGTGTAAGGAGGATACCTTTTAGACCAGGAGAGTAGTTTGTTTACTTTTGCTTTTGTCATTTGGACATAGAGCTGAAATCTGTGGCAGGGGTCTAGCCATAGCTTTACATATTTGCATGATGTGGCATTTTCTACCAGATTGATGCTATAGAGTTTGTAGACCATTTGGAGGGGAGTTTTGTAAGCTTTCGTGGAGTTCCAAACAGCGTTGTTTTGGTTTTCTTTAGAATAAGTTGAAGTTTATGCTGAACAAGTCAATCAGTAAAAGAGGAGACATCTGAAGGACGGCTAAGATCATACAGGTTGCATGGGCAGATCTATAGATGATCATATTATTTGTATTAAGGAGAACTGGCAAACTGGGTGGATCACAATGGAGATTTTTAATGTAGTTGGATAAAAGGACTGGGACAACATAGATGAGTAAAGAGGAGAGGGATGAGGTGCTAAAGGACCTGTTGGTGAAGAAGCTGAGAAATCACTGGTGGGCTTGTGGGCTAATTCCTACATCTAGAGGAGAGTTTATTAGTAGGGGGTAGTTGACAGTATCACAAGCCTTGCTGAGGTCAGTAGAAACTGCACATGTAAGCTGCCCTTGTTTCCATATCCTGAAAGATGCCATCAGTAACTACATAGACTGCAGTTATTGTACATCGGCCTGCCCAGAAGATATATTGGTGGAGGGAGAGGATTCTGTAAGTACTTAGGTACTGAGCTGATTGTAGACAAGATTTTTTAAGTACTTTACCAAGTGTTAGAAAGACTGAAATTAGTCTAAAGCCATTGGCTGAAGTGGGATTGGAGCTGTTTTGGGATATTTTTTACATTAGCTATTTATCATTTTTGTGGCCTGATTCCTTTTAATGAGGCAAGTATTACAGAGGTGGTTGGAAGGGATTAAAATATGATTTCTTCATAGTGAATGAAACAGTTCACACTTTCAAAGTAAAAAAAAATATTTAGAAAGAGAATAAAATAAAGATGGTAAAGGAGCAAACAAAGGCTGCAAATACTCAACAGCATATAAATTCCTTCCACGCCAGCATCAAAGGCAGGAACAGTCCAAACTGGAATAAAAACTCAGTTTATTCGTGCACTGGTAAGCGCTTTCACCCCTTCGGGCTTCCTCAGACCATTAAAACTTGGAAGACAAGAACAATTCTACTTTTATACTTCCATAGTATACCAATTAAACAACTGATGAATCCAACCTGTAGCTAATTCATTCAATTTCATTAAAGTGGTATTCTCACTAAAAAAAATCTCACACTGAAAGACTAGAAATATAGCCTACTACTTACAAATATATGATAATTCGAAAACATAAAATACATTAACTACATAGTTTAAAAATAATTATTCATGATAAATTTGTAGAACATAACTAAAACCCAAACATACAATGGAAATGTGCTCTTTCAAGACATAGAGTAGCACAAAAAATGCTCATAAAAATATGTTCTATAATGAGGAATATATAATGCATGCAAACAGACTACACACATTAATTCTCATGCTGAAAAATTATATGCATGTGTCGGCACAGAGGCACTACTCTATCAATTACTTGGCTATAAGCCTACGTGCTTTTAATAAGGGTTTCAGGGGTACCTTATCATTCAGGCCAAGAGTTTTGTTGGCCCTAAGTCTAATAATCCACTTAAGCTCCCATCTTTCAGTGAAGTTTATAAGGTCCCCTCCTCAACTACTGGGACTAATAGTCTGGATCACCATAAACTTAAAACTATGTTGGTGGCCACACTCTTGGACATGTTTGGAAAGTGCATTGGTATCTGAGACAATACGAATCTGATAGACATGTTCTCTTACCCTGTCCCTTAACTTTCTGTCTTCCCAACGTAATATGCAGAGCACATTATACAGCTTGCCAAATAAACAACATGTTCTGTCACACAATCTGCACTAACACTAAACTTGAACTCATACTTCGTGACTGGATGTATAAACATTGTGCTGTCATCGATGTAATCACAAAAATTGCATCTACCACAGCGACTAATACACTGTGAATCAACGGCACCAAGCCCACTGCTAGCTCTTGAGTAGCATTGAAGTCTCTTTAAATTGTTCTTATTTTTATACATGAAAGTAGGATGGTCACCTACCAGCTCCTTAATGGTTGGATCCATTGTCAATACACCCCATTTCTTAACAATGATGTCTTTGATCTCATTGGTATCCTATGTATAGAATATGGGAACCCTAAGTTCTGGACGTGAGGGTTTCTCAAATGAGTTCACACCCAGGCCATTTGATGAAAAGTAAGGGCGGGCACTACTACCCCTCAATGCCTCAACTCCTTCGAAACCCTCACATACTTCATCCACATTATGGGATCTAGCCAACAGCCTATCTTGCAATCCCTTCAACTCATTCTGAAATCCCCCATCAGTGGGGTTGAGCCCAGAAGCTTTCATAACCTGACCTTATCACATTCTTAAACACATACCTAGGGTGCATAAAACAGCTTCCAGAATTACGTTTGTTTTTACAAACGGTTTGTGGATGACCTGTTTTTATTATGGACAGGAGGAGAGGAACGACTTGTACAGTTCCTTGATGAAATAAATGGGCTCACTAATTATTTGAAGTTTACCATGGTCACTTCAAACACTTATATAGCATTCTTGGATGTCTTTGTGGAGAAGTTAGGGGATGGGACCCTGAATACTGCATAGGAAGAGTATGCACCCTAGGTATGTGTGAATGAACTAGCTACAGGTTGGATTAATCAGTTTTTTAATTGGTATACTATGGAAGTATAAAAGTAGAATTGTTCTTGTCTTCCAAATTTTAATGGTCTGAGGAAGTCCAAAGGGGTGAAAGCACTTACCAGTGCACAAATAAACTGAGTTTTTATTCCAGTTCGGACTGTTCCTGTCTTCGACACTTGTGTTGAAGGAATTTATATGCTGCTGAGTATTTGCAGTGTTTGTTTGCTCCTTTACCATCTTTATTTTATTTTAAAATTTTGCTGCTGGTTTTTTGGTAAGGAGCATTTACTCCTTGGTGTCATCGTTTTGTGTTTGATTCAGTTCTTTAGAAAGAGAATTGTGGAATGTGACTGGAACATCAGTATTGTTACCAGGGGCGTTATCACTGGATAATGGCCCGGCTATAGCTGTTACCTGTGGGCTAAATACTGATTTAAATGTGGTGGAGAGTTTGTTTTACGGCTTGTGGAGCTGATATTTCATACATACGTTTTAGACAAGGCTAGATACATGAGAGTTATGTACAGTTAGCCTCCTTTTACTCATGTGCTGTTAGCAAAGTGATGAGTCCTATCTGGCTCAATCTAATTACTGCAGTGGGGTGATTAAAAGAAAAATAATACAATTTAATATCAAAATAGTTACAATAATGAAGTAAAGGAGGAAATGTTTTTCTAATTTTGCTGACACAAATGTGTGTAGTTGTATGCATCTTACATAGATGTACTTTGGGTAGAAAGCAATCATGAGACTGATTTTGAGACAATAAATTCATATAATGGAAGAGAAGTATAACGTGTTTTCCCTAAACTGTCAGTAAAATATAAATCCATTGTTGCTCCTTATCTGTGTGGATTTGCCAGATGAGAATGCGATACTGACAAAGGGTTAAACGTATGTCACTATAAATGTACTGTGACTGTTTGTTTAGCTAATGTTATTCAGTGTTTACTTGGCTGCATGTTCTGTAAGTGTATATTAAAGCAGAAAAGGGAATGTGCAACTTATTAAAGATTAAGTAGTTTTATAACAACTAAACATTTCTCATATTCTTTGTAATTGTACAATAATTGCTCACCAGCCTCAATTGTATTGTTATTTTTTTTAGATTCAAAAGAAACCTTGACGAGTGGATGGGAAACAGAAAGTTTACCTCGGGGATCACTTCCGTGGCTCTGCTGGGCAGAGGCACAGGGAACTAATCTAAGGGGGCGGTGAAAACCAACACATTCTGGCTAGACTTATAAATGCCTTTGAGCAGATAGCCTAGTACCAACCTATGAACCTATGAACCTATATCATAATTTGTTCTGCATGGCTGGACCTCATATGTGTGTAATTTGTTATATGTTTTTGAAACCCTGATAAGAACAAAGATGTTTTTTATAAAAAACATCTGCACTGACAATTACTAAATTATCTGGCCAAACAATGGAACTGCTGACAATGCATAAATCCAGTAAAACCAAAAATAATGCACCACAACTTAGTGAAATCAAACTGCAATTATACATCTTTATTAAAACCACATTTTAGTAATGTTTTATGGTTTGTTTTCACTAACATACAGTATTTTGTCTGAGATGTGTATAAGTTATACTTAAGCATGGAACAGAAATCTTAGGTACAGTATATACTTGAGTATCCAAGTTTTACCCCTTAAATGTCTTATAAAAACTGTTAAAGTGTGACCGAGATATTGTCTACTATATGTCAACAGGAAAATGCAGGATTGTCAGGTGTTTTATTGCGACTGTCTGATGAGCTGTATTGTATTCTATAACAGGTGAATATACCACTTTCTTTCAGGAGGAAAAATGCTATACCTGTGTGAAATGTATCATATACTGAGTTGGCATTACAGCAGAAGTGATAATCATGTACCTTTATCAGTTAAAGTGATATTCTGCCCATGAAGCTATGCCACCACAAAAATCTCTCATACTGAAAACAGCAAACTAGCCTAGCCAACGTCAGGGATGAGTTGCACATTAGCCAACGTCAGGGATGAGTTGCACATTAGCCAACGTCAGGGATGAGTTGCACATTAGCCAACGTCAGGGATGAGTTGCACATAAGTCTGTAAGGGTTGGGCAGAATGCTTAGGTGTGTTGCATGCCTGATTATCCAAGCACAATTCTCTACAATTTCTACTATGAACTGTCAAATAGTGATTGAGATATTGCCTTTTATATGTTGGCACCAAATAAATGCCTGCATAGGCTGGACCACAGAGGTAATGCAATAACTATTGTTAGACCAGCACAGATTTTACAATTATTCTAGCTTCCAGATTAACAGAAGTACTTCATTGAGAGTTATTAAATTTCTAATGTTAAATACAATGCTTAAATAACTACGTGTGCCTAGAAAGGGAACTTCATAATTTCTTTCTTATTGATGAGAATATTATGAAAACAATTGTCGACTTAGTGGTCTTATGGAAATTTTAAATTATGCCTGAACTCATCCAGGACTTAACTGGTGTCTAAGGCAATATTTAGTTTATTGTGTATTTTAGTGCACACATGTAGTTCTATGAAGCTTTGATTGAGAACTGCTTTTTAGGGTTTTTGACATACTGCCTAATATAGACTTGCACATGAATTTCAGTGTACCATTCTGGGAGCTGCAGAGCTGCATTTTATTTGATGTGACTCACAAGTGGGAATGTATATTTTATTCCACATTTTGAATGTATGTCATTGTTAAAAATATTTTAATACCCAAACTTGAATATGGCCGTCTTTTTCTCATTATGCATTCAGCCCACAATACTCACAAAAACAGACTGTTGAGAATAAAATCTGCAGATTCATTCTATTAGCAGACCCCCCCCCCCCCCAGATACACCATGACAATTTGCTAAACATTACAAGTGGCTTTCAGTGCCTCATAGGGCTACTTTTCTTCTAAGTATTTACAAGCTGCTAAAACATGGCCACTGCCCCCCCCCACCCCCACCTAAGAGTGAAACTACTTTTACAAGACAACCCTTATGTACACAGAAGTACTCAGGATCACAGTTTCACTTTAGTACACCCTCCATTTAAAACTGTAAAACTGTTGTAGGTGAGAAATCCTTCTCCAGTCTGAGATGTACTACCTGGATCCAGTGCCACCTGCCTACAGACTTCAAAACTCATGAAACCATTAAAAGCTTCATAGATGCCCTTAAGGAGCATCTCTCCTGAAGCTACCTGCAACTTTTGCCATGACAATGGTTAGGTAACTTACCATCCCATATTATGAATACTAGAATACATTTAAAAAAAACGTTTCTCAGCCTCTTAATGTGGCATCTAATACACAAATATTTCACATGTATATATACAAGCTTATGTATTATATGCATGACTGCACTGTATTTTATCCACATCTTATCTTGCATTTTTTATATCACATTGTTATAACACACTCTAACTGGATCTTTTAATGTAACTCTATCTGCAGTCAGTCTTACTATGTTCTAAATTTTGCCATGTACTCATTTTGTATATAATACAATTGACTGAAAGAGCATGATGTATTTTCAGCTCTTTGAGCTCAAGCTGTGGCTGAAAAGGGTCAACAGACCAGTCCACACTCAGTGAACAAATTGTAAATAAATATATACATATACACACATACGCGCACATGCGCATGTGTATCTGTTTATATATATATATATATATATATATATATATATATATATATATATATATATCTATATATATATATATATATATATATATATATATATATATATATATATATATATATATCTATATATATATATATACATATATATATATATATATATATGTATATATGTAAAATTGCATGGTCGACAGGTCACAAATGCACCCCCATACCCTCCGAAATGTAAATATACCACCTCTGAGTTCACACTACAGTGCGGAAGATGGAACTCTTTCCATTCCCCACTGTACGGAGATGCCCGTTCTGCATGGTCGACATTTCAAAATTTGATCATATGTTCTTCGTCTTTCTGAAATGTTGACCATGTGAAGGGGACCTATATATATACATATATATATATATATATATATATATATATATATATATATATATATATATATATATATATATCCCCTACGCAACACCGACATTCCAGAATGCCGACAACCATATGACAGACACCATATGATCGACATTCAGAATGCTGACATTGTGAGAAATCCACAGAAAAGGAAAATAAAATTTCTTTTCAACTGCTAGCAGGGGGGAGCTATGCCCCCCTTGCACCCCCTGTGGGGGGCTCTGCCCCCCCCCACCCCCGTGACTTTAATATACCAACTCCCAGATCGCACTACAGTGCAGGAATGGAAATCTTTCCATTCCGCACTATAGTGAGATGCCGGTTCGGCATTGTCGGCATTCTGAATGTTGATCATATTGTGCCGGCCATATGGGTGTCGACGTTCTGGAATGTCGGCAAACTGAAGGGTGTGTATGTGTGTGGGGGGGGCAGGAGAAAGGTAATTATTTTTGGGAAGACAAGAGACATTTTTATTTGTAGAGGAAAAAGACACAATACTACAGGTGGGGAAAGCAGGGTGACAATGTCGGTAAAAAGGAGAGGATATTGGAGGGAAGAAAGGACTAACACATAAAAACTTGCAGGTGAGGGACAGATACAAAAGTGGGACACAAACAGGTACATAGACAGAGGGTGCACAAGTGATGATGGAGAAGACCGGACAATAAACAGGGGAGACTGAGTGACGCACAAGGAAGGAGAACACCATGAGGGGGGATACAGCAGGGAGAAGACTACCTATCAAATAGCCTCGGTGTGGAACCTACCCCAAAGTCTGTGCCCTCTGTGGCTGACATCATGGGAAGGCCCAGCCACTGGTGGCTCAATGGTTAGGATCATGCAGATATGCAACTTCGCCAGTCACAAAGGAATGCACTCCTAGGTGCCAATCTGTGTCTCATGTCACTGACCCCCTCGGTCCTGACCAGCTTTTGCAACTACTGCTGATTGATCCAAGATGACAGCCACCCTCAGTGTCAGTCTTTCATGAGGAACATACCCAGTGAAGAAGCAGCCCCAGAGGACACTAGCAAGCCCTTAAGGTCACCTTCTGCAGGATGACCTTTCATCACCCTGCAATGAAACTGGTTTGAGGACCAATAGGGACCCAATAATTAGTAGTGAGGTTAATGCAGGGAGCAGCGGATGGTACCATACCTCATCTTGCTCCATGACCAAAACTACAGAATAAATTAACATAAATGGAGAGAAAAAGCAATAAAGAAAAAAATGAAGAAAATGACAGAGAGAACGAGAAAAGAACAAAACCAGCAACTGTCAGTATGACAGGCCCTGGGAGGAGAAAACCACAGTCAGCACAGAGCACTAATTATATAAATGCCTAAGAAACGTCTGCAGGAAAATTGGGGGATAATGGTGAGGAATATTAGTGGATGCACCTCTGTCACTGCCAGGCAACACATTTGCATGGGCTTTATATGGCAACCAGTTCCTGCAATGACAAAATAGCCAAACTATACAAAGAAATGTACACCCCATGAAAAACAAAAGTGCATGTGCAGTTATTGTGCTCAGCATGGTAAATGACTGGATGAGTAACACAGAACATGACATAGAATACCAAGAGGAACAGGCAATGGATGTATAAACCCTGTGGTAATACTGCACCTTGATAAATGAAAAGCAAATGCAGTGGCACACAGCTGCACAACAGTCATCATGCTATGGCACTAATGGCACACCTACCTGGGAACAATGGTGGACAGTGGTATGGGCACAAATGCATTACAAAATTGCAGACAAGGAGAAGGAGGACCTATGCAATACTAGTCACAGAACTGCAAAGCACTGAACAATAAAAAGAGCTGAGGCACTATGGAGGAGAAAAAACGCATGGGTGCACCTAACATCAGTATGCTTGGCATTAAGATGAAACTTCTATGAATATCTGGCAGAAGTAAGGTCAGCAGCACATATACAAATGCATTTAAAATATCTAGCAGAAAAGCAATGAACAGATACATAATCCTTACATAATATATAGCAGTAATGCACACAATGAACAGATACCTAATCCTTACATATATATAGCAGTAATGCATGCAATGAACAGATACATAATACTTACATAATATATAGCAGTAATGCACGCAATGAACAGATACATAATACTTACATAATATATAGCAGTAATGCACGCAATGAACAGATACTTAATACTTACATAATATATAGCAGTAATGCACGCAATGAACAGATATGTAATCCTTACATAATATATAGCAGTAATGCACGCAATGAACAGATACGTAATCCATACATAATATATAGCAGTAATAGGTTCATAGGTTGGTACTAGGCTATCGGCCCTAAGGACTATACAAGCCTAGCCATAACAATTCCCTGAATATTTCTTCCTACAATATTTACTGCCCTGGACCCCTGTCAAGCAGGGCGACTGACGTGATCCTATCTCCCATCCAATCGTCAAGGTTCCTTTTGAAGAGGGCCAAGGAGGCATGCTGCTTGACATGTATGGGCAGTCTATTCCAGAATATGGCGAGTCTCTGGGTCAGGAACCTATCTCTCCAGCATGTTTTGTTTCTTGTGATGACAAGGTTTAGATCCCTGGAGCGTGTGGCTCTGAGGGATTGGGATTTCTTTAAGTGGAGCATATCCAACAGCTCAGGGTTTGACATGGCCTTGTATGTTAAGCAGAGATTGCCAATGAGTAGACGATATGCCACAGAGTACAGCTGGAGTTTTTTAGATGGCCAGCATAATGCATCTGCTTTAGGCCTGTGATTCTTTTAGTGAGGTATTTCTGTGGCCTTTCCAGTTGTTGCAGATGTCTTGAGAGGTACATACCAAATGGGGCATAGTGTTCTATAATGGGTCTAATGAGGGATGAGTACAGTGGGACAATGACCTCCTTTTTTTTGGTTGAAAAGCCCTTAGTGATGAGGCGTGCCACATAGAAGGATTTCCTGACTGTTGTGGCGATGTGGTTATCGAAGGTGAGACCACTGTCCACCTGTGTCCCTAAGTCTCTCATCACACTTTCAGTGTTTAGTGTACTGCCACCTATGTGGTAATTCATGGATGCATGTTTTTTCCCAAATGGGATAACTCTACATTTCTTGGCATAAAGCTTGAGCTCATGGCTCTGGCACCAAGCATCTGTTTCTGTAAGGCCCTTTTGTAGAATATCCACATCATTTGGGGGGTCAATAATGGCTCCCAGTTTGCAGTCATCTGTGAACTTTGTCAGCCAGAGTCCCATAGTGTTGGCCTGTACTTCAGAGAAGTAGATGCCAAACAAGAGCGGTCCCAGGAATGAACCCTGAGGTACTCCACATGTCACTTGTCTGGAACCGGATTTGGAGTCAGCTACTTTTACAGTCTGGGTTCTGTCAGTAAGCCAGTTGGCAACCCATCGAGTGACGTAGGGATTTATGCCCAGCTTAGTAGGTTTGTCAATGATTCCAGAGTGGGGGATGGTGTTGAATGCCTTGGTAAGGTCCAGATAGGCAGTGTGGACCTCCTTACCCTTGTCCATAGCTCTGGAGACTAATTCAAAGAAGTCAATCAGGTTCAGGAGACAAGATCAGCCCTTCATGAACCCAAACTGTGTGGGGTCCAGTGTTTGAAGGTTGCCAATGTCTTTTTTTATAAGTTCCATGATAATGTGTTCCATGCACTTGCAGATCAAGCTCATCAGACTGATGGGACAGTAGTTCCTGGGATCCAAGATGGATCCCCCATTGTGGAGTGGGATAACTGTAGCTGTGCGCCACTCAGTGGGCATGAAGCCTGAGGTGAGGATATGATTAAACATGACACTTAGGTGAGGTGCCAGTTCATTTTGTAGTTCATGTAGCACACAGCCCGGGATGTCATCTGGTTCCATGGATGCTGTATTCTTAGCTTTGGAGAGTGCAGTTTCTATCTGTGTGGCCGTGATTGCTGGAATTTAGCAATCTTTTGGTATTGAGATGGGCCTTTTAGGAGGTGAGAGGGGGGGTGAAGTTGGCACTAAATCGATCTGCCGGGATATTGGCAATATCCTTGGGATCAATATATTTAATGCCATTCTGTTGTAGCTCAGAGCAGATCTGAGCATTGCCATTTAAATTCTTGATGTAACTATAGAATGCCTTGTGGTTGTCTTTGGAATCTTTGGCAATTTTATTTTTGTAACTAGCTTTGGAGGATTTTATGAGGGATCTCAGCTTCTTAATGAGGCTGGTAAGGGAGTTTTTTGCATCCTGGGATTTTCCTCTTTTCTAAAACAGTTTCTTCATTTTGTTGTATAGTTTGTTTATGGCAGGGGACCACCAGATTGGCTTTCTTTTTTTGGATGAAAGTGTCTAGGTTCTATATGGGATGGCACGATTCATGCACGAGTGCATGTGCTCATACAATGCCTTAGTGTAGGATTCAGCGGTCGAACTTTCAGCTCCCGTCTGCATGGGTGTCATGAAGTTTGTCACTTCTGACTTGATTAGCATGAAGTTGGCTCTGGAGAAGTTTTTTACAGCGGTTTCCTTACTGGGGGTAGGGGTGGGATGTAGATGTCAAGGGTGATTAGCTTATGGTCAGACCTGACCAATGAGGTGGTGACCACTCGTTGGAGCATCTATCTCCCATGTTGGTAATGACCAGGTCTAGGATATTGGAGGCCCTGGTGGGACAATGGATTAGTTGATTCAGAGCATTGGAATTTATGAATTCCAAGAACCGTTGGGAAAAGGTGCTGGTACCCGAGTAGTTTTCCCAGTTAATGGCAGGGTAGTTGAAATCACCCAGTATTAGGGTGTTTGGTTGTATCTTAATATTTTCCAGTATGTTTAGAAAGCTGTAGTGAGAATCTTGGGGCATGGTGGGGGATCTGTAGCAAGCTACAATTTGGATTTGCAGTCTTACCTAGTGTTAGTTGCACCTGGAGAATTTCAGATGCATTGTGTTGGGCAACTAGCCTGGAGGTGTGAATATCCTTGGTGAATATGGATACTCCTCCACCTTTAGTGTTTCGGTCTTGGTTTGGTGGCCAAAAAGTGGGGTAAGAGTTGTAGCCTGGTATTGCAGGGGTGCTCTCTGGAGCCTTGAACCAGGTCTCAGTTACTGCACAAATATCGATGTTCTCCATTTTTAGGAGTGCCTCGAGAGAGTGCATTTTGAGGTTTATACTTCTAGTATTGAGTAGCATTAGCTTCAGATTTTGCATGCTTGATCTGTTATGGTGGTGGTTTTGTCCTTTGAACCTTTTCTAAAAAAGGGTTGGTAGAAGCCTGACTGTTATGTTAAGTATTTCATTTAATGTGTTGAACAATCAGTTGTAATTAATTTTGCAGATCACCTGTATCATTCTGAAACTGCACTGATTGTTCAACAAATTAAATGAAATACTTCATATAAATTCATTATTTAGTCCCTTTGGAGGCGAGGTTTCATAAAGAAATCTATAAAAAGCTTCTTATTCCAGTAGAAGTGTTTAGCTGGTTTAACAGTTAGTTGTAATTAATTATGAAAATCTCTGTAATTGGTTATCACATTGAACTAGTAAAAAATGTTTGAGTGATGACTTGCATGCCATGAAGACATAAGTTGAGGCGTTAGTACGTAAGCTTTTAAGTTTTGTAATAAAAATTTTTTTTTCTGATTACCACAGTGTGCTAATTAATTTTTCAGATCACCTGTATCATTTTAAAACTGCAGTGGTGGTGCTGCATTAGCATTGTCGCCTCACAGTAAGACATTGTCCTGTTCGATTCTCAGTTAGACCGTCTTCTGTGTGGAGACATGCGTGAATGGGTGTACCTTCGTTGAAGGTTGTGAGTCAGGGCCGGCAACTCGGCACGTAAAAATCTACTGCCAATCATTAGCGGACCGGAGTCGCTGTGGCGACCCCTCACCGGGAAAAGCCGAAAGACACAACAACAACCTGTGTCATTTTGAACAGAATATTATATAATGTTTATTTGAGTAGGCATAAACCAAGGCAATAGCATGCAAGATGTTAACTTTTGATACAAAGATTTTGATTTATTTGTTTACCGCTGTGTGTTCCTAGATTTGAACTTATGGAAACTGGCATCCCAAATAAATGTGATTGTGTCAAAATAAATAAATAAAACAAAATTAATAACCTTAAAAGAAAGGACTGAGAGATTAGATAAGACTAGGAGAGTCTGGAATATAATAATAAAATGCCTCCTAAAATAAATGCAAGACTGGGAGAGCCAGTAGCTGTTACTGTACTCATGTGCCACAAAAGAGAGATGGGGAGTGGTCTTCCTATGTATGGAATTGTGGGAAAATGGGATGAACTTAGTGGCCTAAGAAAGTTTTAGGTGCTGAGCTTCTCATGCTCTAGAGGTAGAGGAAGATGGATTTGGTGATACACATCATTATGGCACACACGAATCTTTCATATCCACACTACCTCATTCAGTAATCATATCAGCAGAGCATTTTATCTAGGTACAACACAAAATGTCAATAAGCTTGTACAAGACAACATGTCACTAAACTTCAAGTTCCAAATCACACGCAGTTCCACCTCCCTTCAGCACCCTTTTCTAACCCATGGAGTGTACAGACTAATAAACCAGTTTCAATGTCAGTGGAAAGTTAAAATTTGCAGTATAAGTTAGTTTCAAATTATTAAGTAGGAACCATAATAGTATCCTCGCATGCATCAGTCTTCACTAGGTGTAAAACTGTGTTTGGAGTAACAAAGAGAAAGATAGCATAGACACCTAAAGGATTAATGTGACTTAACCAGCTTTAACTGTCTTTCTAATTTGTTGAAAGAATGCTCCTAAGCTTGGTAATACAATAAACAAGATTGTAAGAACATTGCTACTTTTGTTTGGATATGTATGTCTTCTCTTTACTTTATACTACATTTATACTATATTTTATAGTTATCGCAATCTGTTTTTCCATTTTCATTCTTCAGAAACAAAACAAGGACTTAAGTTAGTTCCTATTGCTTTTTGGCTGATACTTTAATGTTGCTCTAATTAGAGGGCTCCAATTCCACATTACACTGTGTAAAATGCTTGGCACCAGAAAATCATATTTTATTGCAGAAGAGTTTTTTTTTTTGGCTATAACAAAAATGAGTTAGCTGAAGCAACAAGCTGTCATTACCCACCCATATGTTGAAAGCCCATTCTGTTTTCATGCTACCTGACAAGATACAAGGGATTGTACAGAGAGGAAGCCATGGAAGATCTTAAAACAACTTAGAATACGGAGCTTTGAAATGTTGCAAGTAAGCAGAATTTCTGAGTTCTGGACAAGGGACTAATAGAATAGCTACACAATTAAATTAAAATAATAATGGAAACAAAATATAGCAAGGAAGTAAATAAATCTTTAATTAGAAGTGATAGTTTTGTAGAGGGTAGGGATTCTTAAGCAATAATATTCTAGTAAATATTCTGGAGGATGTTGTATTTATTTTCCCATCTGAAGATAATGCTCTGAGCTGTGAACAAGATTTGTCACCTTCTAGTAATGATGGTCAGAATTTGAGAGACTACCTTTCTGTCCAGGGGCTACAATACTTACCACATTTCCCATCCTTGCCAAGAATAAGGAGAATTTGTTTGACAGTGAGCTTCTGGAAAAAACAGTGGCAGAACAGAGTAGCATCTGCCCACTAATAACCCTCTATAGCTCTTACAATCGCCCAAACATAGACTGGTTCCTGTGTCATACCTTTCAACTGTACAGATTTTTGCAGAATGTCCAGATTTTTGCCTCATATTTTTAAACTGTTATTCATTAAATTGTGGTTTTCTGGCAAAACATTTCCAAATTTTTGAGTACTGAAGTCAGAAAATAATGACAGATGTTTGAGATTCAGACTTCATAACTTTCAGAAAATGCATGCTAATGCAAAACCTGTTATTCTATCAACTTTCTAAGTTTGTAAGAGCAATATTTAAAAAGTGTCCCTATTTTGGGCCTTTGTTTCTCCATTATTTATGGCTTTGTCCAGATTTCTTGCTCTAAAAGGTTGAGAGCTATGTCCTGTGTTGAGATGCAAAATAAAATTAGATTAGCTGTGTGATGACCGATCCCTGACCCAGAAATCAAGGAGCCTCAATCCTCACCACTAACACCAGGGAGGGCATCTCATATAAGAGGAAATGATAACCAATACACACAGTAAAGTACAATTTCCCTTAAGTGCACACAGAGATCACAGTCAGTCTGGGGCTGGTTGCTCCCTTGCTTTCCAGGTCCCCAATAAGACTCCCCACTGGCAAAGCTATAGGGTCCAGATCTCAGCCTAGCTGGCAAGCTAACCTCCAGTACCCTCTCTGCCCCACCAGTGCTTCGTGTCCCTGCCCAGGTAGCTGACACACCACACAAACTTTGAGATAAATATTTATACAACTTCACAGACACTCCTGGGAAAGGCTGACACAGATTCTCCAGCTGTGCCCCTTTATCCAGACTATACGGTAATAATTTCTGCCACCACCAGCTAATACTTATCAGCTACCCAAAGGCCCTTAAAAGGGTGTCCAATTACTACTGTGCAATATTATTATCCAATTGGCAATGTGACTATTCAGTCTAAGACTTTTTAGAGTGGCTTATTACAATAAACTCTATAAATATACAATGTACTCTAGAGCTTACTTATCTCTACACAAACCAGCCACAGCTAAAGGTTTTAAAAATATTTAATAATAAATAATTAAAACACAAGACAATACTACTACACCACAGTGATATCTAAGAGTTCAGAGAGCACACAGAAACTTAAAACAATACAGTAGGAAAGTGCTGGTATAACAGAAAAACTCTTGTCTAACTTTCTTCTAAGTTCCTAGCTATTACTACAAGAAAACATATTTCTAAGACACTACTTACATAAGACAACAGGCAGTGTGCTAATAAGTGGGATAGCAGATCAAAATGCTTACAGTCTCTCACTGAACAATAGTTTTTAATCTCACTAACAAACATCTTTGTTAGGCCCTCCCAAATTACATCATTTTGACACTTAGGTTTTCCCAGTATACACATTACATCATTTTGACACTTAGTCTGGAGTTCCTAGGCCAACAAACTGCATTATTTTGCAATCTAGCACCTGCTCAGAAAATGACAACAATAAAAGACATTTCACATGTACACTCTAGCAATTATTCCTTAAGTTAAGACAGTAGAAAGAATGTGTTCATCCAGCCACTTCAGCACCACTATTTAGATCATTTTACTTCAAAGAACATTTGAAATGCTTGGCTTAGTTTTCCTTACAGCATATGGCAATGTTGCAACAATCTTGAAGTTCACATTTTACAGTGTTTTCTTTCATTTAAGAACACGAGCCTGTATTTTACATTTATATATACAAATGATAGAATTATGTATCAAATTCTATTTGACTAGGCTGGCAGCCTTCGTCCATCTTCCCCCAATCTTCACATCTCTTCCCCCCTGGGGAACTAAAGCTAGTTTTTCAAGTGACCCTTGAGAAACGCCACTTGAGAGGGTTAGGTCTATCTGAGGGTACCTCACCCCATTCCCTGTCTTGAGAGCTCATCTATATTGGCATTGCTAATCCCACTGCGGTGCTGCACTGACATATCATATGCTTGCAACCCCAGGCTCCATCTTAGCAACTTGGCATTTTGCTGGCTGGCTCTGTTTAACCATATTAGGGGTTGTGATCTGTCATTAAAGTGAATTTTCTTCCATAGAGATAAGGCTGAAGTTTTTGCAGTGCCCACCCTATAGCTAGACATTCCTTTTCTACAGCTGCAAAACATTTCTTCCTAGGTTGGAGCCTATGACTGAGATAAACCACTGGGTGCTCTTCCCCCTCTGAAGAAATCTGGCTAAGTACAACCCCCACCCCATGGTTTGAAGCATCCACTTGCACAACAATTTTTTTGCTGTAATCTGGACTGGCTAACACAGGGGTTCCTCCCAAAGCTTATTTAAGCTTCTGAAATGCCTGCTCACATGCTGGGATCCACACTACGTTATCTGGCCTGTTCTTCCTTGTTAGGTCTGTGAGGGGAGCAGCTATGGTACTATAACTAGGGACAAACTTTCTGTAGTGCCCTGCTGTCCCTAAGAATGCCCTCACCTGCTTTTTGGTAACAGGTGCAGGCCATGCCTGAATAGCTTCCACTTTGGCAGGTTCTGGCCATATCCTACCACTCCCCACTCTATGTCCTAGGTAGGAGACCTCTGCCATACCCACCTGACATTTTCTCTGCTTAATTGTCAACCCTGCCCTCTGTAGTCTGTCCAGCACCTCCCTGACATGCTGAAGGTGCTCTTGCCAAGAATGGCTGTAGATGGCAATATCATCTAAGTAAGCAAGGGCAAACCCTCCTGCTCCTGCTAGGATATTATCCACCAGCCTCTGGAAAGTCGCTGGAGCATTATTCATCCCAAAGGGCATCTTTGGGAACTTGTACAAGCCAAAAGGAGTCAGAAAGGCTGACTTCTCTCTAGCACTGGCAGTCAAGGGCACCTGCCAGTAACCATTGTTAAGATCAATGGTTGTAAGATACTTAGCCCCACCCAGCTGCTCTAGGGCCTCATCTGTCCTAGGCATGGGGTAAGCATCTGACTCTGTGTGACTATTTAATTTCCTGTAATCCACACAGAACCAGATGTTGCCATCCTTCTTTGGCACCAACACCACTGGTGAGGCCCAGGGACTGTTGGACTCTTGAATCACCCATAGTTCCAACATCTCCTGTACCTCCTCCCTCAGAGCCTGTTTGATTCTCTCTGGTATCCTATAAGGGGTCTGCCTAATAGGCCTTTGGGGTCCTGTATCCACTTGGTGCTGCACCAGGTGGGTGCACCCTGGTTTCCCAGTGAACATATTCCCAAATTCCTGCAACACTGCTTAGATTTCTTGAACCTGGGTAGGAAATAGCTGCTGGGACATTGCTACCCCTTCCACCAAGGTATCAGCCCGAGCCTCACTGAGGAGATCAGTCCCAAAATCTCCCTCACACTCCTCCTGCAATTTGCTGCAAATGCTCAGCACAAGGGCCTCCCTATCATGGTAAGGTTTCATCATGTTAACATGGTACAATTTGTGCCCCTGCTGTCTGCCTAGCACTTCCGCCATGTAATAAACATCACTTACCTTTCTTACCACCTTGTAGGGTCCCTCCCAAGCTGCTTACAGCTCATTGTGTCTGACAGGAATGAGAACCATTACCTGCTGCCCCACAGCATACTCTCTAGCTTGAGCATTCCTGTCATACCACACCTTTTTCTGTTGTTGGACTTCTGCCAGGTTCTCCTGGGCCAAGCCCATGAGTTCCCTGAGTCTTGTCCTGAGGTTTAGGACTTGTGCCACAACAGACTCCTTGTGAGTCACACTCACCTTCCCACTCATCTCAAATTAAATCTAGAGGTCCCCTCATCCTATGCTCATACAGCAACTCAAAGAGTGAAAAAACTTTGGATTCCTGGGTGAAAGCAAACAACAAGTGGGGAAAATATTTGTCCCACTCCATCTTAAACTGATCTGCAAATGCCCATAGCATGGACTTGATTGTAGAGTTTAATCTCTCAACAAGATCATTAGTCTGAGGATGGTAGGGGGTGGTCTTCATGTGCTTCACCCCACAGGACTTCCACAGACAAGCCAGCAGGTCTGACATGAAATTGGCACCTCGGTCAGTCAGTATTTCTTTTGGGAAACCCACCCTGCTGAAAATCTCTAACAAAGCATTTGCCACCGTCTCTGCCTCAGTGAAGGACAAAGCCACTGCCTCAGGGTATCGTGCAGCATAATCCACTACCACTAGGATATACTTTTTCCCTGTGGAACTTGGGGTACTCAGGGGACCCACACTATCCATAGCTACCCTCTGAAATGGCTCCTGAATCACAGGTAAAGGCATCAAAGGAGCTCTTACCTTGTCTCCTGCCTTGCCTACCTTTTGGCACTGCTCACAGGTCCTGCAGTGCCCTGTTACATCTCTGGAAATTCCATTCCAATAGAAGTTTTGCATAATATGCCTCTTTGTATGTTTTTATGCCCATATGACCTGCGAAGGGAATATCATGTGCTATGGCTAGAAGCACCAGATGGTAAGATCTAGGCACTACCAACTACTGTACTCTCTCACCTTCTAGCCCTCCCTCAGGGGTCCACTCTCTGTATAGTAACCCTTTGTGCCAGTATACAGATTCCCCCTTCCCTTGAGAATCAGGTGCCCCCCTAGCTACCTGCCTCAGGCCTTGCAATGTAGGGTCTGAGAGCTGAGCCTGTCTCAACTCTCTCCTTGTAACCCTTCCCAGCTCTCCTTCCACTGGAAGTCTGACATCGTCTGACAGTGGTGCCTCAGTGTCAGCCTGGGTACTACTACTCACCTCTATCCTTGCAGTTACCCTGCCAAGGGAACATCAGTACCCACAAGCAGCTGTGGCTCACCTTCAGTCTCACTGCTACAGCATAGTTCACTCCCTGAAGTAACCACCTCAGCAGTGCTGGCTGCAAGTATGCAGTCTGTCTGGGTCTCCCCCAGGCTACCAGACCCACATGCTTGTCTCCTAGCCTCACTGCGTATAACTGCATAGTTACATGGTACTGTCTCATCCGAATCCTTCCCTCTCAGGACATCTGCAGGATGGTAGTTCCATACCCTGGTTGTCTCAAGATAACCTACTATTGGCATTTTGTCTTTCCCACTTACTGGCTCCCTTACCTTTGGTTCCCCACCTTGCCTCTGTGGACACCTATATGCCACATGGCCCCACTGGTTGCATTCAAAACATTTCACCCTAGGTCCTGGACGTGCACCTGGACTAGTGGCTTCCCCTTATAAACAAAGACATTGGCAACCTTCAAACACTGGACCCAACCCAGTTTGGGTTCATGAAGGGCCGATATTGTCTCCTGAACCTGATTGACTTCTTTGAATCAGTCTCCAGAGCCGTGGATGAGGGTAAGGCAGTCCACACAGCCTATCTGGACCTCGCCAAGGCCTTTGACACCATCCCCCACACTGGAATCACAGATAAACTTACTAAGCTGGGCATTAATCCCTATATCACTCGATGGGTTGCCAACTGGCTTACTGACAGAACCCATACTGTAAAAGTAGCTGACTCCAAATCCAGCTCCAGACAAGTGACAAGTGGAGTACCTCAGGGTTCAGTCTTGGAACCACTCTTGTTTGGTATCTACTTCTCTGAAGTACAGGCCAATACTAAGGGACTCTGGCTAACAAAGTTCACAGATGACTGCAAACTGGGAGCCATTACTGAATCTCCAAATGATGTGGATACTCTACAAAAGGGCCTTACAGAAACAGATGCTTGGTGCCAGAGCCATGGGCTCAAGCTCAATGCCAAGAAATGTATAGTTATCCCCTCTGAGAAAAAACATGTACCCATGAATTACCACATAGGTGGCAGTACAGTAAACACTGAAAGTGTGATAAGAGACTTAGGGACACAGGTGGACAGTGGTCTCACCTTCGATAACCACAACAGTCAGGAAATCCTTCTATGTGGCACACCTCATCACTAAGGGCTTTTCATCCAGAAAAAAGGAGATCATTGTCCCACTGTACTCATCCCTCATTAGACCCATTATAGAATACAATGCCCCATTTGGTATGTTCCTCTTAAGACACCTGCAACAACTGGAAAGGCCGCAGAAATACCTCACTAAAAGAATCACAGGCCTAAAGCAGATGCCCTATGCTGACTGCCTTAAAAAACACCAGCTATACTCTGTGTCATATCATCTACTCAGAGGCAATCTCTGCTTAACATACAAGGCCATGTCAAACCCAGAGCTGTTGGACATGCTACACTTAAAGAAATCCCAATCCGTCAGAGCCACATGCTCCAGGGATGTAAACCTTGTCATCACAATAAACAAAACATGCTGGAGGGATAGGTTCCTTACCCAGAGACTCCCCAGACTCTGGAATAGACTGCCCATACATGTCAAGCAGGGTGCCTCTTTGGCCCTCTTCAAAAGGAACCTTGACGATTGGATGGGAGAAAGGAAATTCACCCCGGGGATCACGTCAGTCACCCTGCTAGACAGGAGTCCAGAAAGTAAATAGTGTGGGAAGAAATAGCCAGGGAATTGTTATGACTAGGCTTGTATAGGCCCTAGTGCTGATAGCCTAGTACCAACCTATGAACCTATGAAACTATGAACCCTGCTACTGGCAGATTATGTTGGGGCAGTCTGTGCTGCCCACCATAGGTTCCTTTAGACCCATGAGCAGTACTGGGGTTCCCCTTCCTGTGCAGGGCTGCTCTGCTGGTCAGGTATAGGTCTCCCTTCTTCCCCAAATCATCTGAAGTAGCACATTGTCTCTCAGCTAATCAGATCCTCATGTCCTCAGGCAAAGTGCTAAGGGCTTGTTCCCTCACCAAAAGGTCTGCCAGCCATTCAAAAGTGGTGACCTGACATCCACTCACCCAGCTATGAAAATAAGTGCTCAGTTCAACAACATATTCACATAAATTTTCATCTGCCTTGCGTCTATGCTTACAAAACTTTTTCCTATACATTTCAGGTGTTAGCTTAAAACATTGTAACAGACATTTCTTTACAGCAGTATAATCAAAACAGACAGAGTCAGGCATTTGTGTTATAAAAGTTACAGCTTTCACATGGAGTAAGGGGGTCAGGAACCGTACCCAGAGCCTTTGGTCAACACTATACTGTTTGCATACCCTTTCAAGCATGTGAATGAAACTATCAAAAGTATCCCCCTCTTTAAATTCCGGAAGAAATTTACTGACCTGTTATACTTCTGGGGTCCAGTTACTCCCTTCCCCATTACCTCCATGACTCTTTCAAAGAGTCAGCATTTCCCTCTCATGCTTCCTCTGACACTCCTTTTCTTCGGCTTCTATCTCCAAATGCCTGGCCTCCAACTCAAGTCTCTTTAGCTCCAGCTGGATTTTTAAGTCCTCAGCAGAAAGGTTGAGCTGTCCATTCTCCAAGGGTATTATATCTCCACTGCTAGTCTAATTGTCCTCCTGGATGCTGTTTTCTGATGCAGCTGTAACCAAGGCTGCAATCAGGTCTGCCTTAGTCAGGCTTCCATGCACCACTCCCCTAGCCTGGCACATCTCCACCAGCTGGATTCTTGTCAGCTTTTCATACTCCTGTGCTGACATGCTGCCTGCTCACCCTGACTAACTAAGCTAACAAAAGAAATAAAACAATCGTGATCTGAACTCTGAGTATACACTGCATGGCTGATTTACAGTACAAAACACCTTTAGAGATCACTGTACATAAGTTACAGGATTCACTCTACCCACACCACTGCAAACCACAATGAGGATATCTTATCCCAACCACTGTGAACCACAAATGTGAGGATATCATATCCCAACCACTGCCACCAGAAATGTGATGACCATGCCCTGACCCAGCAATCAAGGAGCCTCAGTCCTCACCACTAACACCAGGGAGGGCATCTCATATAAGAGGAAAGGATAACCAATACATGCAGTAAAGTACAATTTCTCTTAGGTGCACACAGAGATCACAGTCAGTCTGGCGCTAGTTGCTCCCTTGCTTTCCAGGTCCCTGATAAGACTCCCCCCCTGGCACAGCTATAGGGTCCAGATCTCAGCCTAGCTGGCAAGCTAACCTCCATTCCCCTCTGTGTCCCACCAGTGCTTCGTGTCCCTACCCAGGTAGCTGACACACCACACACACTTTGAGATAAATATTTATACAACTTCACAGACACTCCTGGGAAAGGCTGACACAGATTCTCCAGCTGTGACCCTTTACCCAGACTATACGGTAGTAATTTCTGCCACCACTAGCTAATACTTATCAGCTACCCAAAGGCCCTTAAAAGGGTGTCCAATTATTACTGTGCAATATTATTATCCAATTGGTAATGTGACTATTCAGTCTAAGGCTTATTACAATAAACTCTATAAATATGCAATGTACTCTAGAGCTTACTTATCTCTACACAAACCAGCCACAAGTAAAGATTTTAAAAATATTTAATAATAAATAATTACAAACACAAGACAATACTACTACACTACTGTGATATCTAAGAGTTCAGAGATCACACAGAAACTTAAAACAATACAGTAGGAAAGTTCTGGAATAACAGAAAAAACACTTGTCTAACTTTCTTCTAAGTTCTTAGCTATTACTATAAAAAACATATTTCTAAGACACTACTTACATAAGACAACAGGCAGAGTGCTGATAAGTGGGATATCAGATCAAAATGCTCACAGTCTCTCACTGAACAATAGTTTTTAAACTCACTAACAAACATCTTTGTTAGGCCCTCCC
This sequence comes from Protopterus annectens, assembly GCF_019279795.1. Taxonomy (NCBI): domain Eukaryota; kingdom Metazoa; phylum Chordata; order Ceratodontiformes; family Protopteridae; genus Protopterus; species Protopterus annectens. The sequence continues at coordinate 142,727,409 of NC_056745.1, read as the reverse complement.
AAATTACATAATTTTGACACTTAGGTTTTCCCAGTATACACATTACATCATTTTGACACTTAGTCTGGAGTTTCCAGGCCAACAAACTTTATTATTTAGCAATCTAACACCTGCTCAGGAAACTTCAACAATAAAGGACATCTCACATATACACTCTAGCAATTATTCCTTAAGTTAAGACAATAGAAGGAATGTGTTCAGCCAGCGACTTCGGCACCACTATTTAGATAATTTTACTTCAAAGAACATTTGAAATGCTTGGCTTAGTTTTCCTTACAGTAGATGACAAAGTTGCAACAATCTTGAAGTTCACATTTTACTGTGTATTCTTTCATTTAAGAACACAAGCCTGTAGTTTACATTTATATATACAAATGATAGAATTATGTATCAAATTCTATATGACTAGGCTGGCAGCCTTCACCCACCTTCTCCCAATCTTCACAAGCTGCTTGTCTGCTAGGAAAAGAGAGCAAATTCTTTGGATCATGGTGCAGATACAAGACAAAGGCAGCTGAATGTTATTGGCGGGTCTATATTAAATCAGCAAACACTTAAAAAAGCGAACGCTGATTTATGAACCCTATTTAAGTGAAAACTGAAAATCCCGAACACTCAGAACAGTGATTTTTTTTCCCATGGAAAGAAATTGCTGGGCCGTTTTCAGGACTTTGCCATTTCCTCCACTGTGGTGTGATCTAGGAGTTGGTATATTTAAGTAGGGGGACTTTATTTAATGTTTTGAAGTTGTTTTTTTTTTTTTTTTTTTTTTTTTTGTGGAACAATGATTTTTTTCCCTGGGAAAAATCACAGTGCCGAGTGTTCGGGATTTTAGGCTTTCACTTAAAGAGGGTCAGTAAATCAGAATTTGCTTTTTTAAGCGTTTGCTGATTTAACATAGACCCGTTATTGGCCTTCAAGGGACAAATAACCTCATAGAGAAAGAAACCTAAGCATTGTAAAAGTAGTGTCTAAAGACAGGGGGAGGTTTTAGAGAAGTAGCATGCATGATAATTTTCTGTTATATGCTGTTTGTCCATGGCAAGCAGGAAAGTAGAGTGAGCCATTACATGGTTTATAATAAATAGTTGATAAAGTGGTGCAGAACTCAATAGTTTGGCTTCACTTGGATTAGGACTATGTTTCAGTAGAATAAAGCCTATATTAGTATGATTATCTGTTTCTATCTATGGTGTGTGGGGGGGGGGGGTCAGATCATTACCATACATACAAGTAGTTAGTGCAGTCATGGAATTGGAGGCCTGACCAGGAGCAATATGTTCACTAAGTCAGAGACCGTCTCTTGTTCCTCAGGGAGTGTGTGCCATTCCATTGGCATTGGAGCATCTTTGATGGGAAGCATTGCCTACATAGGGAAAAAAAAGTGTTTAACATTGATACAATCAGTGTTACAGGTCTCCAAAAAGGAGGGGGGGGTGCATCAGAATTAAATAGCTAGTTTAGAGTGATGGGTACCCATCCAAGGTTTCCTTGTCCATCAGGCTAAATCAGATCTTATTTCACCTGACAGCTGTTTATCTTGTCTGTCCTGCTTCCTAATTTCCTTGGTGTGAAAACAATCTGAATAATAACCATAGCAATGTTTATACAAGTTTTTCACGTCTGTTGTCATTTTTAAACATGCCCTCTTCTCTTATACTTTATTTAGTCTTTGATTACTCCTGAGTAACCAGTCTAACTAACAATTCCATAAGCTTTTCCAGGTTAGCTGTTCAATAATTCAATGTGTAAATGCTCCTCGCATTTATCAGACATACTTACTTGCATGCATGGTCTGTGAAATGACATGTTACTACAACTGATGAATCACTATAAAGAAGACTCAGAAACACGGTACACACTGTGAAGGGCCAGTGCACAGAGAAATGAATGGAAAAGGACAGCCCCTATTTCAGAGATATCTGCAGCAGGGCAGTTGAAGTATTATGTAACTGTACACCAGGTGGACATCTGGTGCTCAGTATGTATGCAAATGAGCTGCACAGTTTCACTCACAGCTATACAGCATAGTAAGGCTGATGATGTGCTCATTTGTGAAAGTAGATTGGCCTTTGCAATAAAAAATATGGGTAATAAAACTGTAGCTTGGAAGGTAGGTACTTATTATTAGCTAATTTACAGCACTGGCTACTACACAGAAAAATAGTTTCCTTGACTGGGATTTTAATATTAATTGTTTGGAATACCTTGCTAGATATTTTACCATCTGTGTAACTGATGACCTGTAGTTCCTTAAGCATAGTAATGAATAAGGTCAGGTTGCATTTAAATAGAAAAAAATACAATATTCTCTTTGCATAAGTCTAGAAATGCAGCCATATTAAAACAGGCTTTCACAGTTTGCATACAGTTTGCACTTTCAATTAGTGAAAATAACCTTCAGTCAAGAATACTGATAAGAACATAATGTACAGTACACTGAGTACAAACATTTTGTTTATATGCTACAAGGCTTGGGAAGCAAGGATAAAGAGGTGTGTAGAAATTTACACAGATTTGGTATTCAGGGACAGCCTTTGCTCAACTGGCACCTTAGGAAAAAGGAGTCTACAGCACCCCTCACACCACCCAGTGCCCCCCCCCATCCTGGTCTACCTACACCATCCAGATTACTGGAAAAGCACCCCCTGCTAGAGCGGTGCACTAGGCAGTCGCCTAGTTGGCCTATGCCTAAGGCCGGCTATGTTGGTATTATTAGGAGATACCTCAGACACAGTTAGTTAAGTTAGTTTGTTTTGGACTGATATGTAGAAAGTCATTGCAGTACAGATGCTCAAGTATGAGTGCAGAAGTCAGGTCAAATATCCAACATTCATTAATGATATTATTCAGGAGGATCCAAATACGTGTGCAAAAACTAAGGACATAATTATCAGCTCTGTTATTGGAGAGTAATTATCACATTCTGAGTACAGAATTTACAGACAGTATAGTATACTGAGTGCAGAAGGTATGGGCATTAAGATTTGAGTCAGATATTGTTGACATCTACCTCCACTGTACATAATAATACATTCAGCCTTGTTGTTGTCTTTATTATCTGCTGCAATTTTGTTTTCATAACTAGCTTTAGAGGATTTGATGAGGGATCTCAACTTTTTGTTGAGGCTGATAAGGGAGTTTTTCCAGTCTTGGGACTTCACCTTATTCCGCATCAGTTTCCTCCTTCTGTTGTAGAGTTTGTTTATGGCAGGGGACCACCAGATTGGCTTCCTTTTTTGGAGGAGAGTGTCTTGGTTCTATTGAGTATGGCAAGATCCATGCATTTCTGTATGTGTTCGTACAGTGCATTGGTCTATGATTCGGCTGTCATGCAACTATTCTCCATTTGCATGGGTGCCGTGAAGTTAGCCACTTCTGTTTTTAGGAGACCAAAGTTAGCTTTGGAGAATTTTCTCATGGTGGTTACTTTTGCGGGTGGGGTGGGGTGAGAGGGATGAGGATTTCCAAGGTGATTAGTTTGTGGTCGAATCTAACCAGGGAGGGGTTGACTATTGGTGTAGAGCAATGGTCATCCATGTTAGTAATGACCAGGTCAAGAATATTGCTACCTCTAGTGGGGGTAAGTATGAGCTGGTCCAGGGCATTGGAATTAATGAATTCCAGGAAAAGTTGGGCAAGTGTATTGGTACATGAGTAGTTTTCCCAGTTAATGGAGGGGTAGTTGAAGTTGCCCAGTATGAGAGTGACCCTAATATTCTCCAGGGTGCTTAGGAACATGGAGTGTGAGTCTTGGGACATGGTTGGGGACCTATAGCAGGCTATGACCTGAATCACTGTCTTACCCAATGTTAGCTGCACCTGAAGTATCTCTGATGCATTATGTTGAGCTAACAGTCTGGAGGTGTGTGCATCCTTTATGAATATGGAAACACCACCGCCTTTGGAGCTTCAGTCCAAGTTTTGGGGCGAAAGGTGTGGAATGAGTTATAGCCTGGTAGTACAGGGGTGCTTTCTGCTGCCTTGAACCAGGTCTCTGTTACAGCACAAATGTCGATGTTCTCCATTTTAAGGAGTGCTTCAAGTGAGTGCATGATGAGATTTAGACTTCTAGCATTGAGCAGCATGACCCTCAAATTACATTTGTTTGTAGCTCTTACGGTGGTATTCACACCACACTCTTCAGCGTTTGCAGTGATTAAATTACATTTTTTAGTTACTAGACGTATATTGGTAAAGATTAAGGTGCTTTATAGCTGGAGAAGTGCATTGCTGCTTCAGTAACACACTTAGTTGTGTGAAAGGATCTCATGGAAGACTTGAGTTCATTTTTTTATGTTTGTATTTAATCAAAACAAAACTTGATAAGACTAGGAAAAACAAATATACGGCTATAAAAATGTCTACTATTATCATCCATTCACTCTTCGTAATTAAACTAGAAATGTGTGTGAGAATAATTATCCAGACTGAATATGCCATTGTCAGGCAGCAAGTGATCTGATTTAATGTTAATCTGAACATAACATACTGGTGCATGGATAGCTATAGCAACTGACGTCTGTTTTTATTTTAATTTGTTTTCAAAAACTTCAGCCCATATGATATTTTGCATAAAACTTATCCCTGCAGCTACAGTTCTTCCAAAAACAAACAGCTCAAGTAAGTAGTACATTTTGCATAAACAAATGTGTTATGTGCTTCATCAATGTTTATTTTATGCTTATACTGTGACTTTTACTTTATTAATACAGTTCAAATTTGAATTTGATGGTAAAAGCAATCTGAAGGGTGATCTAATTATGATATTGTTTTGTGACATGTTTAGGAAAGTTATGGTCACTAAGTAATATTGTAATGTCTTCAAATACTTGAGTATTAATGACAGAACTAAGTAAGATTATGCATACTCTAAATATTAATGTTCATTTAGGTGTGGCAAGCTTCATTTATCTGTAGCCTAGAAACAGGAGCCAGTTAGAGTCACATGACAACATGGTAATAATGAACAAGCATAGTACAGGATGAGCTATTTCATGAACATAGAAACCACAATTACCTTAGATAGCTATTAAGAAGAGTGTTATTTTGAGTAAGAGTGGTATATATCAGCAAGTATGGAAGAAATTATGTGACAGAGATATTAGTTTCAAGAAATAGCAGGCAGTAATGAAACAAATTATGAGGAATGGAAGTGAGGCTGTTACTAAACTCTGTATGCTGGTACAGGAAAGTGCAATTTAGCAGCAGAGCAGTATAATCTTATACGATGTAAGCGGAAGAGGAAGTGCGGGGAAGAATAAGATACATTTCGGAAAGAATCTTGGAAGAGTGGAGGAGAGGGAGTAGAGTAAAGGGTGAAATTACACATTTAAACTAGCTGGAGTCATCATATATGATTTTAAACTGAGGAAGTCTGATATATGAAAAACAGAAAAGCCATCCGACACCACAGCTGTAGATTTTTTTTAAAAGGAAATAGATTAGCAATAAGTTTTTGAAAGTAAGAAAGGTATTAGAGCCACATCTATCAGGGACATAGAGTCATGCTGCTGAAACCTGAGTTTGCAGGCATGTTATTTATCCTATGTTCACCTTTAAACTACAACAAAAAGAAAAGAAAAAAAAAATCTTGCTTTTTTTCTCACTTTCTGAAAGTTAAGAAAGTTCAGTTACAGATTTGCTGTTCTGAACTGTTTGGAAGTTTCTAGAAGGCCAGTGCTTGCTTGGGCTAAAGGGAAGTCTCTGTGCTCACCAGTGGGAGTGGTTAACACTGAACAGCCTGCCTGTCCCTGGAGGAGTGGTTACTACCTAGAAGCTGTAGTTTTATTGGCCATTTTGGGTCAATTCTAAACTCCTTGATCTCTCTCTCTCTCTTTAAAACCATACAACTCTTTTTGTGCAGTTTTGCGCACTGAGCAGCGTCGGGCAGTGCCGCCTAAACAGGTTTAAACTATTCCAGGCTCCACAAAGTCTGCTCTTCACTTTTTCCCTTAGAACTGTTCAAACTCTCAAAGTAAGCACTCTATTCTCTTTCTAAAGCCTTGCACTTGCTCAGCTCTTATAAGGAAACACTAAATAACTAAAGAACTACACCCTCCTTGACTTCTCATAAGTATTAGGCTCCCGATTGGTCCTTCCTGATCAAGTGAAAAATCAGTTCCCTTCCCTAATCTGATCAGTAAAAAAACAGTTCCCTATACTAATCTGGTATGTCCAAGGGTCAGTTTCAAGGTTACTCTCCAGTCCAGCTGGTGAATCTGGGAATTTTGAGGCAATGTTACAATTGCTTATGTACACAGACAACCCTCTCCTCCTTCCAACAAACTCTAATACATGTGAGAGATGCAGTTATACAGCCAAACTGGAGGCAGAGCTCTCTCAACCCAAGACTGGCACAGTCAATCAGGAGAAAAAGGTAACCACCCACACCACAAATCCAGTCTCACACAAACCTATTGCATCTGCATACCCAACACATAAACACACAAAAACATACTCGGAGGCTCTAAATAAAAATCTGTCTAAACAGCAAAGACCTCCTAAGCAGATATACAAGCAACAGCCACCCCTCAACAATACCCACGAATCACATATCTCACAAAATCAGTGTGCCTCACAGTCACAGCCCTTAAGGCCAAACAACACACCAAATACACTTGTTATAGGGGACTCTATTGTCCGGCACACTGACGTCCCACTCACCAGAGTGAACAAGGAGAAGGTCACTGTAAGCTGCCAGTCGGGTGCTAGGATCCGCCACATAATGCAAGCACTCAGGTCACTCCAAAGCAAGTACAAGTATGACTCCGTCATTGTCCATGCTGGTGTGAATGACCTGAGTCGTACCTCCCTGGACTACATGAAAACAGACATAGAGGAGCTCTCTGACCATGTAGCCCAGGCTGGTATGACCCTGACCTTGAGTAGCATCTTGCCCTCACCAAGAATGATGCCACAGTATAAAGACAAAATGATCAGTTTCAACAATTGGCTAAAGTATTGGTGTCATTCAAAGTGGATCCAGTGTCTGTCAGCCTGGGATGACATGCTCGACAAGCCACGTTGCTACGCTAGGGACGGCTTGCACCTGTCGCCCTTAGGCTTTCGTATACTGGCCAAGGCTCTTGCCACCCACATAGTGCCTTTTTTATGCAAGGCTCAAAGGACAAACCCACCTCCATAGACAACCCAAGGATAAAAAAAACTAAAGGTAATGCTACTCAATGCCAGAAGTCTAAACCTCAAGATGCATGCACTCGAGGCTCTCCACAGTATGGAGAAAATCAATTTCTGTGCAGTAACAGAAACCTGGTTCAAGGCTCCTGAGAGCACCCCAGCACTACCAGGTTATAACTCATACCATGCGCTTCAGCCCCAAAACTCGGACCGAAGCACAAAAGGAGGGGGAGTATCTATATTCATCAAAGATACCTACACCTCCAGGTTAGTGGCACTGCACGAAGCATCGGAAACCATCCATGTGCAACTAACAGCGGGCAAAACTACCTTTCAGTTTGTAGCCAGCTACAGAACACCCTCCCTATTACAGGAACCCCACTTGGCATTCCTGAGAACACTGGAGAATATGAAGGTCTCTCCAAACACTATGTTATTGGGTGACTTCAACTACCCAAACATTGACTGGGAAAACTACTCAAGCCCAAACACCCTCGCCCAACAGTTCCTTGAATTTATAAACTCTAACGCAATGGAACAACTGGTCACCACTCCCACAAGAGGGAACAACATATTGGACCTGGTCATCACCAACATGGGGACTCTATGTTCCACACCAGAGGTAAACCCCTCATTGGTAAGATCAGACCATAAACAAATTTCCCTGGACATCCATATCCCGTCCCCACCCCCAGCCAAGGAAATCACTGTAAAGAATTTCTCAAAAGCCAACTTTGCACTTCTCAAGACTGAGGTGGAATCCTTCAAAGCCCCTGGGCCAGAGGATAATACAGCCCAATCCACAGAATCCTTTACAAATGCATTCTGTGAGCACCTGCAGGAATGCATGGATCATGCTATCCCAAATAAAACCAAAACTCACTCCTCCAAAAACAGGAGACCGGTCTGGTGGACCCCGGCCATAAATAAGCTATACAACAGAAGGAGGAAGCTACTACATGACAGAGCAAAATCCCAAAAAGGAAGGCATCTCTGATCAGTATTAGCAAGAAACTTCGATCCCTCATAAAATCATCAAAGGCCAGTTTCGAAAGAAAAATTGCCCTAGACACTAAAGATAATCACAAGGCCTTCTTTAGTTATGTCAGGAACATGGGCGGAAACTCCCAGATATGCTCTGAATTGTTGCATAACGGTACAAAATATACCGAACCTACAGACATAGCCAACATCCTGGCAGACAGATTCAGTGCAAACCCCCCCCCCCAAAGGAGCAAATGCCTATCCCAACTGAATGTAACCTCCCTGACATCACAGATGCACAGGTGAAAGCTGTCCTCTTCAAAGCAAAAAACACAGCGTCTATGGGACCGGATGGTTTCCCAGGCTGTGTCTTACACGAGCTCCAAGAAGAACTGAACCCTCACATTAAGTCACTGTTCAAACTTAGCCTTACTACAGGATATGTACCCAAAGAATGGCGTACAGCTACAGTGGTCCCACTCCACAAAGGTGGTGCCACAACGGACCCTGGAAACTATCGCCCCATAAGCCTGACTAGTGTGGTCTGTAAAGCTATGGAGCGTATTATCATGGAACTCATAAACAAAGACATTGGGAGCCTCCATACACTGGACCCTACCCAATTCGGCTTTGTTAAGGGCAGATCTTGCCTCTTAAACCTAGTTGATTTCTTTGAAACAGTTACCAAAGCCATAGAGGAGAGCAAGGTAGTCCACACAGCCTACCTGGACCTCGCAAAAGCCTTTGACACAATACCCCACTCGGGCATCATAAATAAGCTTACCAGCTTAAATATCAACCCCTATATCACAAGATGGGTTGCAAATTGGCTCAGAGATAGAACCCACATGGTCAGAATCGCAGGTGCCATGTCCGAATCCAAACCAGTTACAAGTGGCGTCCCACAGGGCTCAGTTCTGGGACCACTCTTGTTCGGTATATACTTCTCTGAGGTTCAGGCTAACACGGGGGGATTATGGCTGACAAAGTTCGCAGATGACTGCAAACTGGGGGCCATAATCGAATCTCCAGCTGACACAAACATTCTCCAAAAGGGTCTCACAGAGACGCATGTTTGGTGCCAGAGCCATGGCCTCAAGTTAAATGCTAAAAAGTGCATAGTCACCCCCTTTGGGAAAAACAAGGTGCCCACAAATTACCATATAGGTGGTAATCCATTAAGTATGGAAGAAGTAATTAGAGATTTGGGGACCAACGTAGATAGTAATCTCTCCTTTGATAATCACATTGCCAAAGTGGTTAGAAAGACCTTCTATATAGCCCACCTTATCACGAAAGGGTTCGCATCTAGATCAAGAGAGGTCATTGTGCCCCTCTACTTGTCACTCATCAGACCCATAATTGAATACAATGCCCCTTTTGGGATGTACCTTACCCGACACCTGCAGCAACTGGAGAGACCCCAAAAGTACCTCACCAAGAGGATCATGGGCTACAAACAGATGTCCTATGCAGCTCGACTAAAGAAACTCCAACTCTACTCAGTTGCTTACTGCCTACTCAGAGGCGATCTATGCCTGATGTACAAAGCCATGTCAAACCCAGAATTAATGGACATGCTCCACCTCAAAAAATCCAAGTCCCTTAGAGCTACCTGCTCCAGGGACCTAAACCTCAGCAGAAAAATAAATAGGACATGCTGGAGGGACAGATTCATTTCCCTGAGGCTCCCCTCACTCTGGAATAAAATCCCAATTCATGTTAGACATAGCCACTCGCTGACCCTCTTCAAGCGAAATCTGGACGCGTGGATGGGAAATCGCAAATTCACCCCTGGGATCTCTTCTGTGTCCCTGCTAGACAGAGGCACAGTAAACTAATCTTAAAAGGGTACCTTCTGTGACCTACTTTACAGAGGCACGGTAGGCTAATCTTATAGGTAGGCAGAAGCCAAATACACTCTGGCTAGGCTTATAAATGCCCTAGGGCAGATAGCCTAGTATCTACCTATGAACCTATGTTACATGCAGTAGAGACCTTACCTGTAGTGGAACTCTGCTACACAGGTGTACAAAGTGATGCTGTCTTAAAGAATGGACACTGGCTATAATACAGAAAAATACAGGCAAGAGTCAGTAATGGTTAGATATTGTTTGGCAGACTCTTCCCTTTTATTTGAAATATACTCAAATAGTTGAGCTCTAGATGAGAAATTGGTAGCTGATCTACATTTTATGTGATATGCTTAAAACAATAAATCCCTAAAGATATTTAGAAAGAGCATAGTACCATTGTGGCCCATCTTACACTGGTACGTGTATATCTTTACGTCTAGTACCACTGTGGCCATCTTACACTGGTATGTGTATATCTTTACGTCTAGTACCGCTGTGGCCCATCTTACACTGGTACATGTATATCTTTACTTCTAGTACCGCTGTGGCCCATCTTACACTGGTACATGTGTATCTTTACGTCTAGTACCGCTGTGGCCCATCTTACACTGGTACATATATATCTTTACATCTAGTACCACTGTGGCCCATTTTACACTGGTACATGTATATCTTTACGTCTAGTACCGCTGTGGCCCATCTTACACTGGTACATGTATATCTTTACTACTAGTACCGCTGTGGCCCATCTTACACTGGTGCGTGTATATCTTTACATCTGGTATAGTTAGGCCATCAACTTGTTAGTTTTTACTACGGTTTGTCTAAAGTACCATCAAGTGCTAGGTCCTAATCAGTAATGATTCCCAGATACTTGATTGTTAGCATGTCTGCAGTTAACATTTTATTTCCAGCTGTGACTAACATGCTCTTTCTGTCATGTGGAATGTTTTACTGTCTGGATTCTTAAGATTAGTTTTGTCTGCAATGATGATAAAGCAAGTGTTGGTAAGCCAGATTTGAAGACTGCTGAGGCAATGTAGCTACTTGATGAATATTGAAAGGTCAATGCCAGCCAGTAGAACAGACGGAGCAGCAGTATAGTAGAAAATGTTTGCCTTTCTAAAATGTAAGCACATGGTGTAAGCAAATAGGATGAACAAGACTAGTGCCACAGTTAATCCCCAGAAACCAAACTACTTACTTGTTTAGAGGGAAAACTGGTCTAAGTCACCTGCTGTCCTGCTGTCTGTCATGGAGGTAAATGAAAACCTGGAAACCACCATCAGATAGGAGCTGCAACAGCTGTCCTGCTGTCTGTCATGGAGGTAAATGAAAAACTGGAAACCACCATCAGATAGGAGCTGCAACAGCTGAGGAGAATAGCCATTATAAGAGAGAGAGAGAGAGATATAGTCCATTATGCTGAGTGCCTTTGAGAGATCAGAAAACACTTTTAAACTGAAATCACGTTTGATAAGATCTCTCCCTAAGTAGTCAGTCTTGGCCAAGAGAGCTATGCCTGCTTCAGGACTTGATCAAAATCCATGTTGTTTATTATCAATGGCTATATGATGTCAGTTGTTTATGAGGAACTCTTTGAAGGATGCCGTCTACTCAGCCTTAGAGAGCTACTAGCTTGTAGCTGGATGTCTGATCATATGGGATACTTTTGGAACAGATGCTAGTGTTTGATTTTATAACTTTGGTATAATATCATCAGGAAGACTCCTGTTTATGAACATTTGGGTAGTGTACTACAACACTCTGGGTGGGAATTCATCAGCAGGGACTGATGTGCTGGGCTTATTGACCAGAAAATGCTGCTTTGTAGCAACCTTCTGGCAGGTTTCATACTAAATAGGCTAAGAGAGACACGAGCTTCCCATTTGTCTTTGCAGAAGTGCTGATACTGCCCTTTGGTAGAACTTTGTGAGGCTGTTGGAAGGAAATTCACAAACTGTTTATTAAAATTTCTGTCTTTAGTTCAGTGGTAGATATGAGTAGGGATGGGTATCATTTACTATTCAGGTGAAGTAATGATCTGATTGCTGTCTAGAAAGCCTCAGGAATGTTAGCTGTACCACTCTGTGGAAAAGTAATTGTCCTCGACTTGTCCACTGATGGCTTTACATGTATTTCTGAGTGTGCTATACAGAGTCAATATAAATGGATTTTATTTTATTTACTTTTGTTAAACAAGTGACTAGATTGGACCTGGGGACTTTTTCAACTAAGGCACATATCAAAGGCATACAAATGCAAGATTACGGAATAATACAATTAAAGCCTAACTTTACAAACATGACAACACAACAGTGATACATGTATACAAACAGAATGATATTACAAGTTTTGAAAAATAGATATCAATATGAGGTACTTAGTTAAGCTAATATATTCTAATATGGGTTACTTGTTATTTTTTAAACAAGAAGCATCTTTATTAAATTATCATGTATGACATAGGCAATCATATATTTATATAAATGAAAACAAACCATACTGACATAATTTTTATTTTATTTATTTTTATTAAATAAATAAATAAATATATTGTTCCTACAATTCCCATTTTTCCTATGTAGTTTGCTCCTACCATTTTCTAAGGATCCCATTTCCAGTTGTTTTATTTCTGTTACTGTATTCACTACTTCTAATAAAGTTGGTTTTGACTTTGATTTCCATTTTCTAGTAGTTGCTTTTTAGAAGCCACCATAATTTGACTCAGCAAGGCCTTACTATGTCTAGACAATTCCGATTCTGTATCATAGCTTAAAAACATTTTTCCTTAGTTACACCAAATTGCTCACTTAATATCTCTGACAGAGTTGTCTGCAAGGAATCTTTAAAGTCTGCCAACTCATTACACTCCCAGAAAATATGTTCCCATTTATCTGTTTCTTCCCCATCACACTTCCAACATTTGTTGTGTCTACCTGAGGAAAAATTCTTTGGAGTCTACTCAGGGTATAAAACACCTATGTAAACATTTCCGAGAAAAAATCCTAAATCTTCAAGACTTTGTTGTATATTTGGGAGACATACATATATTCCTCCATTGTTTCTTTGTGAATTGCTTATCCAATGTCTCCTCCCAATCCTTTCTAACCTGCTCTGATTGATTCTTATAGTTATGCTATATTTTGTATGCTCTACTAATTATTCCTCTTTTAACAGCAGCTTCTGTTCTAGATTCTACTATCATTGCTAGTCTTTTGCTTAGGATCCCCCTACTTCTTTCTCTTTGTCTATACTCTGATATAAATCCTTGATAGGGAAGGTAATCTGTAGCCTGCAGTCCAAATAAAATATTGGCCTTTTCCCTTTCTACTACCTTTTCCTGTCTAATTATTTGCTGGCTCTTTTGCCTGTTTTCCCAATAAATTCCAACCCCCTCTTGAATATTGTCTGTATCCCTAATGGCAGTCATCCCTATCAGCAGAATCTCCTTTCTCAGTTCCCATGTTGGCTTAGTTCTTAAGGTACTGTCTGCTAGTTTATGAATATAATATTCTGTATGGTCGTTCTTGTTCTCCTTAAGGATCAGCATCAAAATTCCAGTCTCTCCTTGTTTTTTGAGCTTCCCCCTGTTTCATCATCATCCCTTTGCACTTTGAATTGCAGGTTTCTACTTGTGCTATGTATAGGAGCCTTAACTGTGTAGCTCTGAAATACCCCTTCAAATCAGGTAATCTCAGACCACCTTGCTCAATTGGAAGAATCAGTTTATCCCAGTTGACACTTGTTGTCTTCCCCTCCCAGATAAAATCTGTCAGCTCTTTGTTAATTGCTATCCACAACTTCTTCTCTAGTTGATAAAAATATGCCTGACCTGTGTAAAAAACTAAAGGGACTAAAAACATTTTAACTGCTTGTATCTTGCTATCCATATAAAAGAGCTTTCAATTTCTCAGTGTTTGTATTATCTTTTGTTTGGTTTCCTTCCACATATCCTTATTTGCCACACCAGAATCTTTTTTTAATTCATACTCCTAAGTACTTCCATTGTATCATGTCCTCATAAATATTGTGTGTGGGTACATAATTTGAATCTATGTTGATAGATCGAAAGTATGTTTCAGTGAAATGTACATGAGCAAACTCAATTTTGCAGAAGTGCATTTTATCGAAAATGCACTTTTGCGGAAAAAAAACAACACACCAAAAAAACCTAAACAAATAAAACACTGCTCACATTTATGCAGGGGGCCAATCCCCCTGTACCTCCCATGTGGGGGGGCTGTGCCCCCCACACCCCCCTGCTTTAATATTCTCACTCCAAGATCGCACTACAGTGGGGAAAAGGGAATATTCCCTTATCCCCACTGTACTGCGATCTAAGCAACAGTTTGCTTAGTTGTACCATCAACACTACATGCTGATGTACAACTAAATCTACATGCAAACTGCATGTTGTTGTTTTGTTTTTCTTTTAAGAAAGTGCATTTTCGATAAAATGCACTTTCGCGAAAGTGAATTCACTCATGTACGTTTCGCTGAAACGTACTTTCGATGTTCAGACCAGGACCCTATAATTTACATCTATTGCCTTTGTTTTAGCTTCATTAATTTTGTATCTGGAAAAGAGTTGAAACTTCCTCAAACTGTCCCACCACACTAAAATGTCCTTTTCTGGTTTTATCAGGTAAAAAATAATATCATCTTCAAATAGAGCCAGCTTTTCTTGACTACCATACCAATTACATCCTTGAATTTCCGAGTCCCTTATTTTGTTTGCCAGTGGTTCTAAATATAATGTAAATAACAAAGGGGAAAGATGACACCCCTGCCTGTTTCCTCTGCTCAAACAGAAATTATCAGAGAGGAGCTCACCCACTTTAATTTTTGCCCCAGATCCCTCATATATCCTACTAATCAACCTTATAATTTTATCAGGGAATGCAAATGCTTCCATTCCCCTGCTAATAAACTCCCAACTTACTCTGTCAAATGCTTTCTTTTCATCAAGACCCACCAACAACATTGGTATTTTCTTACATTCAGCTTCCCTCTGGATCATCAATGTTCTGTTAATGTTGTCAAATGTTTGCCTCCCCTCCACAAAACCACATTAATCCATATCAATCAATTTTGGCACCACCTTTGCAATTCTTTTAGCCATTACAGACATAAACACTTTATAATCATGGTTGAGGATTGAAATTAGCCTGTATGAAGCTGGATCTGATGGGTCTTTACTCCTTTAGGTATTACAGCCAGCACCACTTTCTTCCAGGATGTTGGTGCTTCTCCTCCTTATAAAATACTGTTAAACAAAACCTTCCAGATCTTTAAAAGTTTTTTTTACTCCTAGCTTCCACTTCCACAGGAATACCATCTATTCCTGAGGACTTTTCTGTGGATTAGTTATACATCACCATTTTTATCTCATATCCTTCTATCCTAATTATTAGTAATTGAGCCTCATCTACCTCTAACCTTGACATATTTAATTCTTCCATAAACAGTTCTTTTTGTACCTTTTCTTGATCTCCATATTTCTCTACTTTATACAGACTTTCATAGAGTTTCTAAAATATTTCTAGTACCTCTACAGGATATCTTGTTGTCTTCCTTGTTATAAGCCCCCTAAGCTTGGCAACAACCCTTTCTACTTTTTTGTTGCCTGAGGTTGTTGCATGAAAAGTTTTTTGTGTTCTGGTATTATTATCAAAAAACAGTTGCTAAAAAGCAATCTTTCTAAACTCATGCATACTATTGAGGTAATCCTTTATTTTCTGATTAGCATTCTGCAATTGCTCCTCTTCTTCTGTAAGATTCCCCCTATTATGTAATACTTTAACAGTTGTCAGTCCCTCTGAATAATTCTTGTTACTTCTTAACCATATCACTCTTTCTTTTATTTCCACCCTATTTTTAAACTCCACTTTAATTTTATCCCACTCCCTAGCTATGTTTTCAGAAGAAATTTCTATCTTCTCTAATAATTCCCATATTATTTCTACTACCCATTCCCTAAATTATTCTCTTTTCAACAGATAGGTGGGAAAGTGTCAGTGTATTTTTATTTTATTTGTATTGGCACCTAATCTGAAATAATTATTGCATGCATATCAAAACTTTCAATTAAATGCACATGTTCCTGTGAAGTGTACATTCTGTCTAGCCTAGCTCAGTTTTTATATCTTGGGGAATAATAGGTAAATTCCAAACTCTTACTACTGAACTGACATCTTCTTAATGCCAAATATTTTCATATCATAAATTTCTTCAAGAATTTACGCTCCTTTGTTATATTTTCCTTTCTGGACCCCGCAGACACATTTTCACTGCTGCAAATTAAATTCCAGTCCCCATCCATAAGTAATATTCCTGCTGAAAACTGATTATTTCTTCCCTTAAGCTCCATTATAGCAGTTTTGGGTGGAATATAAATACATGCCAGTATAATCCTCCTCCCTTGACAGTAGCCCTTTAGTACTACAGATCTACCATTATTATCTTTGTTATCCTCTTCTATCACTATTGGAACTCCTCTTGCAATTAATATAAGTACTCCACTTTTCCTTTGTTCCAGGTATTCTGCTGAATACCTATCATGAACACCTTTCTTTATCAAATTTACATGTTCAATTCTTTCTAAATGTGTCTCCTGTAATCCAACTATTTGCACTCTACATTTTTATATAGTTCACTACTATCTCTTTTTTATATATATATCTGTGAGACTATTAACATTTAAAGATAATATACAAACCGCTTTTTATTAAAAAGTTATTATTTCCACCTTTTATTTCTAACAACTTTTTTGTTATGTGTCTAGTTCCAGCTTTTGTGTTACATACACACACTAATGTTTGGCAGGTTGATCTTTTATACAGTTGTTTCTTGTCCTCCATTTGTGAGATGTCACATCTCACAAAACTTTTTGTTTTCTGGAAAGCCCTTAAAAAAGAAAAAAAAAACAAATACACTCCCAATACACCCCTAAAACATATTGACTTAATACTAACACACAAAACTATGTGCATTTTCATATATTGAAGTTCTACCCTCCTAATAGCAACAATTGTCACAAACTACTGCCACACTCGTAGACTTGGGTTAACCTAAAATGAAGGTTATCCATGCTAAGATCCATGGTATAGCCTGTTCTTCTACTAAGTGCTGTCTGGCTTTATCTTATCTTTATTGCTCTCTCAGAATGGGAAAACACTTGAATGCTTTCAGAAAACATTATCTCTTAGCCATTGAAAGAATGAAGTATTCTGTTTTATTGCCCTTTATCAGATTGGTGACCCCTAACCGGGAAAAGCCGAAAGAAGAAGAAGAAAATCAGATTGTCTCCATGGAGACAAGAGAACCAGATGCAGAGTTGCTTCTACAAGCATTTATTTATTTATTTTCCAGAGAATATTGGTTACATGTTAAGAAACCAGTAAAAAATGTAGAAACTAACCGGACTTCAACGTGGATAAAATACTATTATTTTTATTAGTTAAAACACATTACATAAGCACTTTCATCTCTCATGGAGACTTCTTCAGATCATCTGTGTTTTAACTAATAAAAATAATAGTATTTTATTCATGTTGAAGTCTGGTTAATTTCTACATTTTTTTTACTGGTTTGGTGAAGTTTGGGCTGTTTTGTTTTAGTCAATTACTTGTTAAGAAAACCTGTGTGCTTAAAAGAAACAAAGAATCAAATGGGTTAATCTGCTGCATTTTGAGATTATCTAAATATGTTTGTAATTTATCCTTACTAGTGGAAAATGCACATATACAGACTTAGTTTAAGTAGACTCAGTTTAAATAATCCTTCAATCTGTCATGGAATCTTAGCAGGTTTGGTTTCTTTCTAAGGTCAAGGATTAGCTGATTCCAGCATGAGGCTTTATCTTGGAGAAGGTCTTTCACCCACTATGAGTTAAAAGAGTGTATCCATAAGATTACAGTTGTTCATGTGATTTGAGTGGTTGCAGTTTTAAAAGCTGGCCTATTAGCGAAGGAGGGCAGTATTTCATATTAAGAATCTTAAAAAATAGGTGGTAATTAGAGCATGGCATTCCCAGTAAATAGAAGGCATTTAGAATACTAGAGTAGCATAAAGTGATGTATCTTGTTGTCTGGAAGGAAAATAAATCTTCAAATCTCATTTTTGCATGTTGGTTCCATGCTTGACCCATCTAATGCATAGCTAACTTAATTTCTACAGTGACAATGAATTGGGAGCAGCTTTTGAGTCTAACTTTAATTTGTGGTGGTAGTGAATTTATATTCTATAGAAAAATACTTCACATTTCCTAAACAATGGCATTTGTTGTTTTTTGACAATGGAGATAATTATTGAAAAGTGTGAGTTTTTAAAATTGTATCATCCAATATGTAGTAACTTATGTGTGTGTGGGGGGAGGGGATTAGAAGAGGTCTGTATAACAAATGTTGGAGGATGTATGTGTCTACTTCTGCCTGGCATGATACCAGCTGTAAATATGCTGTTAGAGCATTTAGGAAGAATTCAGTCTACGGTATTTTCTATACCTTTTCCCTTCACCTTTGTTATCAAATAATTTTTTTACTCTAAATAGGTTACGCACACATACATCACTGGATTTATTTTGTATTGTTCAGTGTGTCATACAGGCTTTATTTACCCATTTAGTTCTTTCCTCATAAAAGATAAATTGCATACTATGACTGCAGTAAAGTAATTTATTTATCTTTTTAGTAAATGATGGTTACAACTAGCAATTCCTATCATTGACGTTTGGGGGGGGGGAGGCTGAAGTACGTACAGATGGGAAGGGGAGGTGTTAGCAATAAGTATAGTGATTCCTTATGATGCAGCCTGTAAGTGGGGGGGGGGGGGTATCACAGAAAACACATTTCACTATCATTTCTGGATGTCTTGAGCTATGTTTCAGTGACTATTATCATGTAGTTGACATGAGTTCAAAGCACAAATCTTAAATGTTTTGTTTCTTACATTTCAGATTATACAAAGTCTGAATTTCATACAGAATTTCTAGCATGATTCATTTCGGGGGGGGGGGGTAACAGGTCTGGGGTTTGGGTGATTATCTCCAGCCAACTGTAGCTGTTTAAGGGAAGTATGATTCTGATAACCATGGTAACAGGTAAAGTTTTGTTACTGCTGTGGATTCTGTTTACTGGAAGTGGACTTGGCAAACAAAAATATGTGGCAGGAATCTTGTTAGTAACTCTTAGATATATTGTAAAGAGGTAATACATTTCTATTATTTTGTTTATTTATTTATTGCTTATGGTCATTAGTACCAAAATGTTTGAAAGTAAAAGCAAACTCTGCTAATGAAAATATTCGTATTAATGCAAAAGAAGACCTGAGAGAAGAGTAAATATACCCATGGTGACTGCAATTTGTCTGTTTAGAAACAGGAAGTGCTATAAAAGATTTTGAAAAGTAGGAGATCTGTAGAAGAGTAAGGAGCAAGTAATGTAGTGAGTGAACAATTATAAAATTAGGCCTGGGTGAGGTAGACCCAAGGGACCATGGGTGAGCAAATTTAAGCAATCACCTTACTGTGTAGAGATAGTGGACTAAAGTGAACTCAACATGGAATAATGTAATGGGAGAGAGAGGAATGGATGGAAGGGAAATGGTGGGAGAAAATCAGCATGGCAGGTTTTTGGAAGATCTGGGCTGCAGTGGACAGATATGTTCTGGTTAAACTCTTTATTACTGTCCATTTTCTAAAGGTTTGCATCCTAGTGCTAAGCGATTTTTTTGGCTGTTTTTCTGTCTTTCTACAAAGGGCTGCACTCCATATTAGTTTGGCTTTTTCTAATTATTCTAATGAAACTTCAGGAAGTGATACTGGAGTACTCAGATGTAAAAGATTGTATCCCAAGCTACAAGTAATGGAGTAGATGCATCTTGAGCTTTGATGAGGAAGTTATGATAGTATGTCTTTTCTACTTATTTTAACTAGTTGAAACATTATCTATACAGAAACTGTTTCTTCCGCGGTGGTGCAGCAGTAGCGTTGTTGCCTCACAGCAAGAGGTTCTCCCGTTCAATTCTCAGCTGGAGTGCGGGGAGTGCCTTCTGTGTGGAGTCTGCATGTCCTCCCCGCAGATGGGTGGGCATTTGAAAGGCATGTGTAAATGGACATGCCTTCGTTGAAGGTTGGACGTCAAGCTGGCACCTCGGCGTTCCTGAAAATCTACTGCCAATCATTAGCGGACCAGAGTTCTGCTGTGGCAACCCCTAACCGGGAAAAGCTGAAAGACAACAACAACATCTATATAGAAACTCAAGATATGTTCAGTGCAATGCATTTATGTTTTTGATAGCTTTTGTTTCACTTATGCTGAATAGAACTGAGAGCTAGCATTTTGCTTTAATGCTTTATATTTCTCCCAATTAAGGCTGTAGGTTCACAGGCTCATAGGTATGTACTAGGCTAACCACCCCCAAGGCATTTATAAGCCTAGCCATGCAACCAAACCCAGCCCAATTATGTCCCTATGTATTGTGGGTTTTTATTAGGAGGGGATATGTTAGTTAGGAAGTTTCTAGAGGTTATGTGGGTGGGTATGTTAGTTTGGTCATTACCGTCTGCCTCTGTCTATCAGAGGCCAGACCTGGGGTGAATTTCTGATTTCCCATCCTTTGGTTGAGTTTACACTTAAATAGGGTTAGGGATGGACTCTGCTTCACATGGATGGGGAGCCCGTTCCACAGCATAGGAATCCTCTGAGAGACATAGCTGTCTCGCCAACATGTCTTATTTATGTCGCAAGCACAATTTAAATCCTTGGAGCTAGTGGTCCTCATGCTATTCATTTTATGGATGTGCAAAAGGTCCATCAAAGCTGGAAATAAGGATGTCTTGTATGCCAGGCATAGATTGCCTTAGACTGTGAATCTAACTGAAGCACTTACATACAGTACTATGCAAAAATTGTGTAGCCATTTTACCCTTGCCGGTGCCCGGTGTTTTGGTGGTAGCACATTTTCAATGAAAGAAAATGTTACTTTTAAAGAGGAAATCAATGTGAATTTTAGTTATAGTGTAATGCCAACTCAGTGTGTGCATAGTCTGGACATAAACTGTGTTTTCCATCATTAACAGATTAACATACTTATTTACTTATTTTTACATAAACAATACAATCTAACTTTGCACAATAGAGTCTAAGGCCTGTAGAAGCTTATATTTGGTACATACTTCTATGAGGCACTATCTGATTAATTACATTTCTTAACAAAAGTTTTAGTAAAACTTTCAGACAGCTGTACTTGAATGATCTGGGAAACAGTGCATTCAAATTGTGATTAGAGCTGTAAGCACTTATATAAATTTCTACACACTGGTGTTGAATGGACCATGTTTTTCACTTATCAGTACAATGGTTTTTAGTGATCTTATACTTCAAGTAACCAAAAATATCCCATTTCTAAAGAAATATATATGAGTTTTATTGTATCATTTTTGGCCCCTACTTGCCAAACGTTAAACTTGTAAGGAAGGCACAGTCATCCTGTCAGCCATGACTGTGCACTGTGTTCTCCTCGACATTCAGATAATAAGTAAACCTAACTCCCGACCCCTTGTGAGCACTTGCATCACTGGGGGGGGGTGCTTACATCCTCTCAGTCGACACATATATGTCCACCTGTATATGTCAATAGGAGATACCATCATCAGCTTAGACAGCCACTCCCACATCATCCACCCCCCCCCCACCAATCATCTGATGAGCTTCTTGTTTTCAAAAGAGCCCCATTACTGGAGCCACAGTACAAGCCAAGTGAGAAACCCCCCAGACAGGTATGGCCATCCATGGTGTCTCCACAAACAAGACAGAACCACAAGCTGAACTTGAGATGCCTAAATTGTAGTCATAGATTTAGCCTTCTACCCCCTGTAACACAGGCAAATGCATATGATTTTTAATGGTGATGTAATACCAATCCAATGCTGACATGTCCTGGACATATTACATTTCCCATCATAAGTAGAAGTCAAATACAGGCTTTACATCAATCAAATATAATGGAAGTTTGCAAACTATGTTCCTATTGTCTTTCATGTATTGCATATGTTAGGAACTGTTTGATATCTTATAATAACATTGCAGAATAATACATCTAAGTAGTTTGTCTGAATGTACTTAGATTGTGATTTCTGATATAAAAAGCAAATACACATCTCCACTGTGTAATAGTATAGCCAATTTGTCATTTTCAGTGTGTTGTTCGCATACTTATAAATTCATAAATATATCTACATATATCTATACCTATCTCTGGATATACATTTTATATATATATATATATATATATATATATATATATATATATATATATATATATATATGTATGTATATATATGGGTCTACTTTGATTCACTGAAAACTCATTTCATAGAATTTCAAAACCCATTTCAGTGAATCACACTTCACTGAAGTACTGTTGGGCAAATAAAATGTATATGCCCTTTTCCCCACTGTAGTGCGATCCTGGAGTTAGGATAGTTAGGGAGTGGGGGGGGCACAGGCCCCCACATTGGGGGATGGCGTAGCCCCCCACCTCATTTTGGTTTTATATTGTTAGCTTTCAGTGAAATAAGATTCATAAATATAAAAGCTAAGTAGGTGGGGGGCTATGCCCCCCACACACCCCCTAACTATATATATTAACTCCAGGATCACACTACAGTGGGGAAAAGGGCATATACGTTTTATTTGCCCAACAGTACTTGCAGTCAGTGAAATGTGATCCAGTGAAATGAGTGTGTGTGTGTGTGTGTGTGTGTGTGTGTGTGTGTGTGTGTGTGTGTGTGTGTGTGTGTGTGTGTGTGTGTGTGTGTGTGTGTAGCAAACAGAATCAGTAAAAACTGCAAGGCAAACCCAGACAAGCTAAAGTTTTCACTGTGTGATACCTTAAACCTACTGTAGTGCAGGCCCATTGGATATATGTAAATGACAACTTCATGACACTGAGTGTTTCAGTTACATAGTTTCTTAATGTACATATATTTTTTTTTAAATCTTTATGATTATATTCAAACAAATAAAACCAAACCCCACTATTTGTGGGCATACATTTTTCCAGTTTTTGATTGATCTTGTTTACACAGCATAAGTGCATCGTACTTCAAAAACACTGGGTCTTTAAACCCAGCTGATGCTCATAAAGTTTAAGGTGCCTATAAAATGTCCCAACTAACATCCAAATCAAATGGTAAAAAGGACACACACACAAACCATTCAGTTAAAATTGCAAGGAAAACCCAGACAAGTCAAAGTTTTCACTGTAGGATATATTAAACCTCCTGCAGTAGAGGCCCATGGAATCTGTGCAGGCGAACTCGCCACATGCATCCTTCACACTCTCTGCTAATTATATATACTATCTGCAAGACCATACAAAAATGGGGAAAGGGCATATTCCCAATCTGGGGAATTGTTCAGTCTCGCACACCTGTCAACCATCTGTTTAGTTAACCAAATGTGGTCAACTAAACAGCTGTCAAGCACACACGCATGCACACATACAAACACACACACACACTCGAAAAAATGAAGACCTCCCTATAGATATATATATATATATATATATATATATATATATATATATATATATATATATATATACATACATATATATATATTTATGTGGGTCTATGTTAAAAGATCGACTTTTCGGAAACTCAAAAAAAAAATATCGAAGAAACCAGATGAACAAGTTTCCGAAAACTTGAACATAAAAAAAAAAACCCCACAAAAATCTACCTTTTTTACATTTTTTGCAGTGGGACAAGCCCCCTGCAACCCACGCCCCCTGCAAATTATATATACCAACACCAAGATCACAGTACAGTGAGGACATGGGTACATTTCCCGATCTTTGCTGTACCGCAATCTCCATTCAAAAGCTTAGAGTTTTGAAAAACTCGATCATATGGTCTCAACCATATGGAGTTCGGGTTTTTGAAAACTTGATCAACTGATAGGGTCCCATATATATATATATATATATATATATATATATATATATAAACTATATATATGCACATATATATATATGCACATATATATATATATACACACACACACACACACACACACACACACACACACACACATATGCGAATGCGCATGCACGTGCTTGCACTGTCATTGAACCTCCCATGTCGATGTCCCCAATGTCGACAGACATATGTTTACATGCTGCTGAGCATGCTCTGTGGCTAATCCTTGGAACATGCAAAAAAGAAAACAGCAGCCCTCCTGCACTGCACCACCCCTGCTAATTATATATACTAACTCCAAGATTGGAAAATCCACCCCAGGAAAGGGGCTATTCCCTCGATTGTTGATCTCGCACATGTATTGACTGTGTATTGTTGACCAAATTTAGCAGACAATACAGAGGTCAATTTAACCTTAAATCAACCAAAGCTAGGGGACCTATATATGTACACACACACACACACACACACACACACACACACACACACACACACACACACACACACACACACACAAACAAGCATGTGTGTATATGCAGGTATTCCATGTATTTGTTCAACAATTTATTCAGAAGAGGAAGACTGACATTTTAAGTTTCTATTGTCTTTTTGATACGCCACCTTCTAAAGCTTGTCTTAAAATGTAACAGTATGACAAAGTCTATGCAGTATTAGAGAGTTTCCAATGAATCCCCACATGCAGTGGGTAAAAAGTCATGGGTATTTAGAAACCGTGTTTTTTCTGGAGTTTTTATTGAGTGGATTGCCTGTGTTACTTTTCTGCCCTTTAGTTTGGATGTTTTTTGGGGTATTTTGCAGGCACCTTAATGTTTATGGACATCAAGGCTGGTCTTAAGATCTCCGTTTCCAAACTATAGCCAAAAAATCTAATGCTGAACTGACAAGCTCAGAAAAAGGGAGAAACATGGCATGGATGATGTCTACAGCTAGTGGGGTTTGGCTTTATTGGCCTGAATACACCAGTACAAAAATAAAACTAGAGGGTGAAAAGTCTGGACATTCAGGAGCCATGTATATGAAACACTGGTATGTCCTTAAGGTGTCATTAGTGGGTATCCTATGGCCCTTTGCTACAGGAAGTTTAAGAAATTGTACATTAAGTGCTCTGCCTTGTCTGGGTCTTTCTTTGAGTTTTTATTCAGTCACCAATGGATCAGACTTAAGACATTACTTAATACTTAATAAAGTCTGTAGATTTAAACTGCCCTTACCTAGGGGGGAAGTGATTGTCAAATAATGAAATGACATTCACCAGAATCAAAACAGAAAATGCAAATGGAATCTCTGCTTTATCTCACATTTAAAGAGCAGCTTTTCAAGCATGTAGCACCTTTTCTGCTGCTCTGCATGAATCCACCCAGATATTAGTCACCTACCAGGTTAATATCATGAGTAAGCTGTGCCCTTAATGGCCTGAAGGTTGGGATGGACTAGTCAAGAGTTCTATTATCTACACTAATAGATACCCCATGGTCCAAATGCAAGAGACCAGAGGACCTCATAAATGGCCAGCTACTACACCTGATGTCAGGTGACCAAAGGTGACCCCCTCCTGGCCACATTCAAAAGAGAAACTTGAACCTCCACCTCTTTGTGAGAGGTGAACACAGAGGTCATTAGTGAGCTCTTCATGCCACCTTTAGCAGGGTAACCTTCATTCCCCTGATGAGAATCAGGACTGGTGACAAAACACCTGGTTCATCAGTTTGAGCTGGCACAGGTGCCCACTGTCACTTCACATCCTCCACCACACCTGTATTTGTAGAATGACAAGAAAAAAAAGCAATTGTTGATATCAAATAGAATTGCAGTTGCACAGTACAGCCACAGACATAGTTTATGTATCACATTGTCTGGCCTGCTTGTCATACCTCTGAAGACAGACCTCCCTGTTAAAGTCTCTCTCCTTACAACTGTAAAAGAAAGTAGGGACAAATCAGTACATTGTAACCCAGTCAAAAGACAGCAAGGAAGCAGACAATAGCTAAAAAAATACATAGTTCTTACTATAAAAGGTTAGAACACTCTCCCTAATGTCTGTATCCTACTGATGAAGTAGGTCAATTTAATGCCTTTGCAGGTCAGTATTGCAATATCTGCATTGTTCACAAGACAGGATGATGCCAGTGGCATTACTTACCTCCCCTGGAAAGCTGATAACAGGCATCCACTTACATAATGGGGCATCATAATAGCCCGGCAGATGCTGATTATAGCCCCTTGTGCAGCAGAAACAACAATATCTTATTTTCATGGCTACACCAGACAGGACCCCTACTGACCCCAGTATATGAAGAGGCCATGTCCACTCTATAGATCTTCATGAGGAGTGACATAGTAGCCCCATGTATATGAATGCAGATTTTGGACAGCATGTGGCATGTATCATTCAGCAGGAATGGAGCATTAGTGAAGGTATCACTGGGGCAGAGTCATGGCACTGCAGACTTTGTGATCTAAATGCACAAGTACGGTGTACATACGTCCCATTGGCCTGTAGATGAACAGGCATAAGTGTGCTAGCACATGCCTTGGTGTGATAGAATAATGCATTATGGCAGCAATTCAGAAATTATTATTCCGTGACCCCATTATTGTAATCACCATGCTGCGAGACCCATTTTCGTGTGATAGAAAGTGCAGGCACCATATTGTGGAAAACCATAATAACACAAACAAGTTAGGAATCAGAATTTGTGAAGAATACTTTGAACTGTACAGTGAAAGAAGATATGCCTGGTAATGTACCTCTGTACTACTCTGGGAACCCAGGCTGTATAGACAGATAGCTAGAAAACAGTAGATTGGGTGAGATAACATACCACAAATGCATGTCATATGAATATCCATCTGCGGTGGGTCTTGCCATGACAGAGAGCACAGCACAACGGCATGACATGTGAATGTCTAGCTCCATTGGGATCACTATGGCAGATAGGCATATGTCCAGATGGGGTTTTCACCATAACGGAGAACATACTTCAAGGATGTTGCAGGTGAATGTCCAGTTCTAGTGGGCTCACTATGACAGAGAGCATAGTACAAGGTCATGACATAAGTATCCAGCTGGGAGGCCTCACCATGACAGGGAACATAGCAGAAGGGCATAAAGGACATAGTAGGCATGGCAGATATATATGTCCACCTTTATCATGAAAGAAGACAGAGAACATGGCACATGTCCCTAGGGGCCTGTACATAGGCCAAGGAATGGCTGTATGTATAGATGAAAGTAAGAGGCAGAGGACGTGCATTGCACTATCGACTGTTAGTACAGTGCTGCAAGAAGATGGATAGTGGTAACATGCCCAATTGCTGCTGTCAGTATCGGACAGGGTGGGAATGGTCACAGCAAAATAGAAGACAGCTATGTGGTGAACAAATGGGGGAGGGGTGCTGAGATATAGGAGTCAACCAATGACATTTATGCATATACATGCTGACAGGCATGTAATCCACAAGAGTGTACACATTGTCATGGGCCCGAGCGAATGGCAATAGCTAGAAAAGTTCACCACACGACAGACAGAAGGGTTTCTGCAAGCCCCACAAACACATGACATGTGCACCCTAAAAATAGGTAAGACTACAAAGCTTTCTGGGTCAAAGTGTATTAAGGAGTAGTTAAGAAGATCAATAGTGTGGGTGGCCATAATAGGACAGTAGTACAGATACATCACAGGTCACTGATATGATACTGCATAGCAAGACCAAGCATTGCCAGGGAGAGGACCACCAAAGGAGGTGGACCATGAACACCGATACAGCTCACAGAGGTGGAAGACTTCCTGGCAATTCTGTTTGGTGTAATTGAGTGAACCCTCATACCTGGCAGTGGCAAGGATGTGGCAGCTGGTCTGGTGATGACTGCCTGAGTGCATGTAAAGGATGCTCCAGGTTAGTAAAAGCAGGTACCTTTCAAATTTTACACTGATCCCTATTTGAGAAGGGGTTGTACAACAAACCATCTATGCATATGTGTTCTCCAGGAACATTGGGGATCCAGCTATAATAACCTGCACCATAAGGTATACATGTGCTCATGTGCTGTTCACATAATTGACCTGCACTGGTATGTGTGCCATGGGTGGAGGAAGTGAGCATGTGTTCTAGCATTACCACAGGTATGGTATCTTTATGCTTTCACAAGTTTCAGTGGTGGAGGGTCCAGCACAAGATGGCACATGCCTGATGCCAGCAAATTGCCTTTGGCTAACAGTGATGACAATGTGCACATAGTACAATCAGATGACACAATGGCACAGTGGAAGACATGCACACATTCCTCACATATGAGATGATGGTGGAGCATACCTCTCTATGTCTTTGTTCAAGAATTCTGGACAAAGCCAAAAATAATTAGGGGTCAAAGGACTAAAAATCAGGAACAGTTTTTAAATATTAGTTTAATTTCACTTAAAAGTTAATAGAACAGCAAGTTTTAAATCAGCGTGACTTTCCTGAAGAATAACAAGTATGAAGCTCTATGCAGGGTGTCATGTCATTCAATCGACAGCACCTTTATCAAGTGCTAAAAGATCAGATGTAAATGACTGAAACGTTTGCCAACAGTGGAGTTTTCTTTTTTCTACACTATTGTGTGACCAAGTTTAGGGGTGTCCCCCTGCAAAAATAGTTACTAACAAAGGTTTGGTGAAAGTTGTTTTACAAATTTTGTTTGATCACTCAGCACACAATAAAAGTGCTGTTGACTGACTGACATGTATCCATCTTGCATTATTAACCAGTTGTAATCCCCAGTGATTTACCAGAAAATCAAACATTTTATGAGGGATATAACAAGAATATAAAGCAAAATCAAGGACTTTCTGCAAAATCAGAGATAGTTGAGAGGTATGCTGTGGAGGGGCAGGGTGAAGCTCCAGCATCCTTTGTATTCAGCACTGAATGGCTCACCAGTGTGAACCCACCCAGGCTATGCAGGAGTTATTACCATGGATGTCATCTGCTTTCTTCATTGCCTCTGATGTGCTCACATCCTCCATAGGGCAGTGACACTGGTGACAATTGCCAGCATGACTCCAGTTTTTTCCCTAACATGAGTACCATACTTGACATCAATCAGTGGGTGTGCACATCAGTGAACCAGACACAGACAGCTGCTACCTGCACCATGATAGAGATGATTATGCTGAATGGCTTGTTTCACGACATGCAACAGCTGCATGGGCTGCAAGATGACATGCAAAACATGCTGAATGTCATGGCATATAAGGACTAGAACAAACCTTCTTGATCAGTTTACTGGTAGTCAATATGGTATCCACTGGTGCGTCTATGAGGCACAATTCCTCTGCAGGGCATACAGGTCATGTCCATGCAAAAGTCTAGATGCATGATGAATAGTCACAGACTGGTCTTATACAGATGGCACGCATGGTTTTGGGGACTGCATCACGATCAAGTCTATACTGAAACATCAAATTTCACTAATTCAATGTTTCAATTCATCTAAACCAAAAACTCTAAAAGAAAAGAATCTATCAAGAACATTGAAAACTGAAAAAGATAACAAAACATTGATTTTGCTAGAGGAAAAACATCCCTTCACCCCCACACCCCCACTAATTAAATGCACTGATTCTAAGATAGCACAACAGTGTTGAAAAAAGGAAAAACTTACCCCACTAGTAGTGATCTTGTGCTAACACCTAGCTAAACCAGCAACTGAGCAGGTATGTAGATCTTAAACACACACACACACACACACACACACACACACACACACACACACACACACACACACACACACACACACACACACACACACACATTCAAATTGAAATGTTGCTGATCAGTTTTTAGAATATTCTGCATACATCGATCAAATAAGTATAATGTAGTGCAGAATACAATACAAATAACCACACATATTCTGGCATAATGAATAGGGCCAGTCATTATCACCCCTAGCCATGGCAATCTCCACACAAGGCACATTCATTATCATTACCACCCCTAGCCATGGCAATCTCCACACAAGGCACATTCATTATCATTATCACCCCTAGCCATGGCAATCTCCACACAAGGCACATTCATTATCATTACCACCCCTAGCCATGGCAATCTCCACACAAGGCACATTCATTATCATTATCACCCCTAGCCATGGCAATCTCCACACAAGGCACATTCATTATCATTACCACCCCTAGCCATGGCAATCTCCACACAAGGCACATTCATTATCATTATCACCCCTAGCCATGGCAATCTCCACACAAGGCACATTCATTATCATTATCACCCCTAGCCATGGCAATCTCCACACAAGGCACATTCATTATCATTACCACCCCTAGCCATGGCAATCTCCACACAAGGCACATTCATTATCATTATCACCCCTAGCCATGGCAATCTCCACACAAGGCACATTCATTATCATTATCACCCCTAGCCATGGCAATCTCCACACAAGGCACATTCATTATCATTATCACCCCTAGCCATGGCAATCTCCACACAAGGCACATTCATTATCATTATCACCCCTAGCCATGGCAATCTCCACACAAGGCACATTCATTGACATATTTGTTGCTGATGACATTCATTTGGCTCCACCTTTGACACATCACCAGGCTGGCTGCTCTAGTTTCCATGGTCCCACGCTATCCCTATCCCTGCTGATCATCAGAGTGCCATATCTAGCTTTGGCCAGTTTCAAGACTGTGGATGTTTTCCATCTATCGGCTCCCAACAAAGACAGCCATACTGAGGTTCCCATATATACTTCTGAAGTACTATACCATCCCCCGTGCAGTCACATCCAGCCTTGAAACTTCAGGCCACATGGTACACCTGGGTAAAGTTCATGACATGGACACTTTACCCCACCAATGTAGAATCTAATCCCTGATTATCCTCATCTTCTTACTTGCCTGACTGACTATTACATCCACCTTCCATGACCCTTACCCATATGATAGTGTTGATGTCACCTGCTACTCTGCCGCACCACACCTATATAAATGACGAAGACTGCACCCTGCAATTCCAGCTGCACTGTGTGGGTGAGAAATGTCTGCTGCACAGCATAGCCAGTCAATGCACTGTAATGCATGTGTCAGGTTTATTCTCATGACCATAGTTCTGGATGAGTTGCCGCCTATTTTCCAGTGCCACAAAGCATTGCTTCTACCTCTACCTTGTGTGGGGTGCCTTTGCAGCAAATTCCTCTGACAACGTTATATCTGATTCTTCCCACACTCCTGCAACAGATCCTTCAAGCAGTACTGCAGTGTTCCCTGTTGTAGCTGCTTCAGTAGTACTGTATTGTGTAGTATAGCGCACAGCATGCATAAGTGACAGCAGGTATTAGGTGCATACTGCAGTATGACACTGCATGTATCCAAGCAGTGGTAGTGTCTCTTCAGGAGTCTGAAAGCAAGTTCAACAATAATCTGTGTTGGTAAATGCACAGTGCTATATACCATCTCACCCATTGACTGGGGGTTTATATGGGCTCATCATCCAAGGCATATCCACCATCACCTACAACACGTAACACTGGACATCATTATACATATCCTACTGCCCACTTAACTGGCACCTTATTGGCTTATGTACCTGTCAATGCATGCACCTGAAAAGATGAGCCCTATAGGAAGTCACCTCACATGAAATGGTGGTAAATGCCACATGTGTACTAGATGTGGAAATCATGGGAACTGTCTGAGTGACACCCAAACACAATGCATTTAATACCCTGTGCATTGCACTTGGCAGTTGATGGAGTAGAAGTCTTGCTGGATGGATTCACCAGATACAATGTGGCACAGAGCAAGCATTGATGGCAATGTTGGGATGTGATCAAGGCCCATACCATTCTACCTTTTAGTGCAAGAAATCTGGACAAAGCCCCAAAAATGGAGGGCAAAGGTCCAAAAAATAGGGACAGATTTTAAATATTGCTCTTATAAACTTAGAAAGTTAACAGAATTACAGAATTTGTATTAACATGCATTTTCTAATGTAAAAAAATCTAAAACTCAAATGTATATCATTATTTAAGAATTTCACTCCTCACTGATTTGCCAGAAAACCACAAATGTTATGAGGAACAGACGAAAAATATGAGGCAAAAATCTTGACGAGCTGCAAAAATCTGGACAGTTATATTTACATTATACATGAGGCTTTGGAGACATCTTTATTTAAATAATTAATATAATTTAGAATTTTCCCCAGTAACTCAGGGAAATGAGTTATGTTGTAGAATACCAGCATAGTGACAGTTCTTTCTGCTGCTGTCCATAGAAGCCATATATGCACCTCCACACGCTGCAGGATTATGCCAAGGAAATGGTGCAGGATCTGTGAGGCTGATGCCTCCACAACTCCTATTACGTCCACTGTTGGTCTGAAAAAGTTCCCTATGGCAAGAATGGTTAATGCTACGCAAAGCTTTCCGTGATTCCATGAATTAGCATGACATGTCTGGTAACTGTAATATGGTGTCTCAGTCCACATGGTGGCACTTGACACTGTCCTGGTCAGAGCTGTAGCTGGCTCATAAAGCAGCCAGTGCCTGTCCCTGGTAACACTCCTTTAGGTCTTCAAGTGAAGAAAAAAAAGACTTTGGCTTATACTGTAGAAAGCCAATTGGTACTTTTATATCAACTGGCTTGCAATAGCAGCCAAATCCACACCTTTCCACTGCTCTTCAAGTGAACAAAAAAAAATTCAGCATTTACTGTAGAAAGCTTATGCATGCCCTCCTGTACTGGCATTTTGGTACAGAAAAAAAGAATAAAAGAAGAATGCAGGCACTGTCGACTATGCTCCCTAACACTTTGCATCCAGGTGGCAGCCCCCTTTGCCACACCCTTGCAACTGGGCGTGGCCATGGAGATGAGAGCATGTTAGCCAATGTTGGTCTTGTCAGTGACATGGAGGGTGATGGCATGCAATGTCTCAGGCACTGGCTCTGAGAGCAGCCTTTAACACTCAATGTTCAGCTAAGACTGCTGTGATTCCTAACTTAAAAGAGTGAATGAAGCCCCTGTACAGCAAGCAATCCTAGTGTTCAGAACAGATGAGCATTGCATCTTTTAATACTAGATTTATAAATCTCTGAATCACTCTGTCATGTTTAATTGCATCACTTGCTTATGCATTGAGTTTCATTAGCATTATGTCACTCATCTGCATGCCATTTTGTAGTCATGCTATTTGTTTTGTGGTTCGATTGCACTACATGCCTCCCTGAGTTGCCCTCTCCCTGCATGTTGCTGCTTATTGCTCTATTTCTCATTATGCTATGGACTAATTTTTTTTAGAAAATCCATCTTGGACGTCATAGTTCATGAGCAAATGTTTATGGCTGCATATACTTTGGTATATTATACAATGTTTATGGCTGCATATACTTTGGTATATTATACAATTTTGACAGCAGCTGAAGCAATTAAACCAAAGCAAGCTATTACTTGGTTTTGTTAAGAGCCTGATGATTTTTAGTTTAAAAGTTGATGTGGTGTAGCTATATTTTACAGTTATGATACTGTTTGTGATTTTTTTTATTTTTATTTATTTATTTATTTATTTATTTATTTATTTAATGTTATGCTTTTGGTGTAATGTTTTCTATTTTGGTACTGCCACTTAAAATTCAGTTCTCCCATACCCTAACTCACCCAAGTAATAATTTTCATAACTCCACTTGAGAAAGTGTCTAGGTAAGCACAAAGTATTAAGCATAAAGCATACTGGTGGGTTTTCCAGAGGTTATATTTACTTTATACACGAGGCTTTGCAGACATCTTTATTTAAATAATTAATATAATTTTGTTTTACAATTTTGTAAAATATTACTAAACCATTTTGAATTTGTGACCACAACATTTTTAGTCTCTCCATAGTAGATCAAACTCAGCTCAAATCCATTAATGAAAATCATAATAAAAGTTTTATTTCCACTTATCTTTTTATTTTTTTTTCTTATTTGGTCAGCAAATAAAGCCATATTATTACATCAAATTTTGACTTGTTATTGACTTCTGAATAGGAGAAAAGTAATAGTTTCTGCCTAGTGGCCAAAGTCTTGTGTTTCAGCCCACTGGAATATATGCAATAAATGAATGAATGAGAGTTTACTGGAAAGTACTTTGATTATCAAAGTCAGTGGAAATCCAATGTGCATAACTCAGATGTAGCCTGTATTAAGGTTCCGTTCCAGACTGCAGAAATTAACTACTTATAACTTCAATAGGTTCATAATAGGTTCATAGATTAGTCCTAGGTGAACTGCCCTTGTGGGCAATTATAAGCCTAGCCAGTTACCCCATGTGAGACTCATGTGAGAATCAAACCCAGCACCTTTTGTCTGTAAGGTAAACACCTTAACCATCATGCCAACCTAATACCCCTCCCACCCTAAATACAGTGAAGGGAAACTGGTCCTGCATGATGTTTCGGTATTTTGTTGTGCAGCTCATCTTTAGATGTGCCTCAGCCAATCACTGATCAGCTTCCATATGCCTTGGCTTAGACGGTTTTGGAAACACTTGCCTTTCAGGTAGGTTCTGTGACCATGAGAACCAGTAAGTATATATTCAAGAGTGACCAGGGGCCCTGAATAAATGTTGTGTGCAAGATATCTGCACCTGAAAATGATATTTACAAGAAGAATGCATACTCTCAGGAAGGAATGCTGAACAAATGCAAAAGACATGCGGCAATATTATAGCCAGCATAACTATCTACTGTTTATGTTGCAGAACATCCCACTACAAGGGCAGAGAACATGGAACAAGGCTGCATTGTCCCTGTCCTGCGCACACACAGCACCTGTTATGGCTTATTTTACCAGTCTCAGTGATGCAGTGTCTGGACAGTTCCATGACTTACTGCATAAGCAGATAAATGGCACCTTTTGATGTAGCCAGAATGATATGTTTTGCTCTTCCTCAAGCTTTTGGTCTCACCATACTCCAAGAAATTACTACTAAAGTATTATCTGGTTTCCCTGTGTCAAAATGTGACAGCATATCATACCACTTTGTATAACAAACACCAACAGCATCAGCTGCATATCCACCACTGGTAACATGTACTGACTGAAAGCATCGGCTGCATATCTACCACTGGTAATGTGTACTGACTGCAAGCATCGGCTGCATATCTACCACTGGTAATATGTAATGACTGCAGGCATTGGCTACATATCTACCACTGGTAATATGTAATGACTGCAGGCATCGGCTGCATATCTACCACTGGTAATGTGTACTGACTGCAAGCATCGGCTGCATATCTACCACTGGTAATATGTAATGACTGCAGGCATTGGCTACATATCTACCACTGGTAATATGTAATGACTGCAGGCATTGGCTGCATATCTACCACTGGTAATATGCAGTGACTGCGCTAGATGCTGTCATACTATTTAATTATAAATGTTGTGTACAGAAATATCTAGCTATCATCCAGCTATCATCCAGCACCAATAAAAACAAGCTCCACACACTTACATGACTCAATATATGGGAAGGATAGAGAAGTAATAAAAGCATACAAGTAAATATACACATGTGATACTAGCCACAGATACATATATCCATATGGTACTAGTCACAGACATATATACACAGATCTACTTCACAAGCTCGAAGTTTCAAAACTTCAAACTGCAGATGGTCGAGACCATAAGATCAAGGTTTTGAAATTGTAATAAAAAAAATATATATATATTTTTTTTTTTTTTTTTTTTTTTTTACATTTTTGTAGGGGGCAACCCCCCTGCACCTCCCATACCCATGCTAAATAAATATACCAACTCCAAAATCACACTACAGTGAGAAAAATGGTACCATTCCCATTCTGCACTATAAGGCACTCTTCGTTCAAAATGTTCGAAGTTTCAAAACTTAAATCATATGGTCTACACCATTTACAGTTCAAAGTTTTGAAACTTCGAACTGGTAAAGGGAAAAAATATACTCAGATACAAATATCCATATGGTACTAGTCATAAACATATATACACACATAGTAGTAGCCACAGGTAGATATAAATATATACTAGCCACAGACACATATACATATATGGTACACAGAATCATGCAGATATATGGTACCAGCCACAGGCACATATGCACATATGGTACTAGCCATATAGATATATGGTACTAGCCACAAACACATATACACATATGGTACTACCAAAGACATATATGGATATATGGTACTAGCCACAGACACGTATACACATATGGTACTAGCCACAGGAACATATAGATATATAGTACTTGCCACAGACACATATACCAATATGGTACTGGCAACAGACATGTAAGTAGCATTTTTATCTGTATTTGGCAACAGACCAAGAAAATGAGGGAAGGGGTGATTCAGGGATGGGTGACAATCAAGTGTCCCAAAGAGTCCTATCAGCCACAGTGAAAGAAGTAACTGTGCATCTCTCATATATATAACCTCTGGATCAGATCTCAGAATCTGCTATAGCCAATGCCCAACTTCCTGCAAAAAAACTTGCGACAAGGTGTGTGTCTATACATCAATAAAAGTTGCATCATCTTATAACTTTTGCAGTATAGTAAAAATCATCTAGCCACTGTGTGCAATGATCTTCTATTCCTAATCTCAGTCACCAATTATAGGTCTCAAGAAACTGGTATAGTTTTCTCTTTGCATGTATCTAACAAATTCTGCATGAAGTCATAGGGATAAGCTAGAATGTCAGTGTGAACTAATACTAGAATCCTCAAATGACTGTGAAGGCAGAGCTAGCCCTAGTCACTTACTTAGTGAATACAACCCGATAGCCCTAGTCTTTGTTTAGAAGTTACTTAGGAAATATGACCCGATAACTCTAGTCTTTGGTTAGAAGTTACTTAGTGAATAAAACCTGATAGCCCTAGTCTTTGGTCAGAAGTTACTTAGTGAATACCACCTGATAACTTTCATCATTGGCTAGAAGTTACTTAGTGAATACCACCTGATAGCCCTAATCTTTGGTTAGAAGTTACTTAGTGAATACCACCTGATAGCCCTAGTCTTTGGTTAGAAGTTACTTAGTGAATACCACCTGATAGCCCTAGTCTTGGCTTAGAAGTTACTTAGCGAATACCACCTGATAGCCCTAGACTTTGGATAAACGTTACTTAGTGAATACCACCTGATAGCTCTAGTCTTTGCCTAGAAGTTACTTAGTGAATGCAACTGATATCCCCAGTCTTGGGTTAGAAGTTACTTAGCGAATACCACCTGATAGCCCTAGACTTTGGATAAACGTTACTTAGTGAATACCACCTGATAGCTCTAGTCTTGGGTTAGACGTCACTTAGTGAATACCACCTGATAGCCCTAGATGTGGTTAGAAGTTACTTAGTGAATACCACCTGATAGCCTTAGTCTTTGGTTAGAAGTTACATAGTGAATACCACCTGATAGCCCTAGTCTCTGGTTAAACGTTACTTAGTGAATACCACCTGATAGCCCTAGTCTTTGGTAAGAATTTACTTAGTGAATACTACCTGATAGCCCTAGTCTTGGGTTAGAAGTTACTTAGCGAATACCATCTGATAGCCCTAGATTTGGTTAGAAGTTACTTAGTGAATACCACCTGATAGCTCTAGTCTTTGGTTAGAAGTTACATAGTTAATACAACCTGATAGCCCTAGTCTTTGGTTAGAAGGGAATACCACCTGATAGCCCTAGTCTTTGGTTAGAAGTTACTTAGTGAAGACCACTTAATAGCCCTAGTCTTGGGTTCG
This sequence comes from Protopterus annectens, assembly GCF_019279795.1. NCBI lineage: Eukaryota > Metazoa > Chordata > Ceratodontiformes > Protopteridae > Protopterus > Protopterus annectens. The sequence goes on along the minus strand of NC_056745.1, from coordinate 142,689,652 downwards.
AAGTTACTTAATGAATACCACCTGATAGCCCTAGACTTTGGCTCGAAGTTACTTAGTGAATACCACCTGATAGCTCTAGTCTTTGGCTAGAAGTTACTTAGTGAATACCACCTGATAGCCCTAGTCTTGGGTTAAAAGTTCTTTAGTGAATACCACCTGATAGCTCTAGTCTTTGGTTAGAAGTTACTTAGTGAATACCACCTGATAGCCCTAGTCTTTGGGTAGAAGTTACTTAGTGAATACCACCTGATAGCCCTAGTCTTTGGGTAGAGGTTACTTAGTGAATACCACCTGATACCATAGACTTTGGTTAGAAGTGAATACCACCTGATAGCCCTAGTCTTTGGTAAGAAGTTACTTAGTAAATACCACCTGATACCATAGACTTTGGTTAGAAGTGAATACCACCTGATAGCCCTAGTTTTTGGTTATTTTTGTTAGAAGTTACTTAGAGAATACCATCTGATAGCCCTAGTCTTTGGTTAGAAGTTACTTAGTGAATACCACATGAAAGCCCTAGTCTTGGGTTAGAAGTTACTTAGTGAATACCACCTGATAGCCCTAGTTTATGGTTAGAAGTTACTTAGCGAATACCACCTGATAGCCCTAGACTTTGCTTTGAAGTTGAACTGAAAAAATGTACACCAAACCTCTAAGCCGACAAAGAAACCACCAACAGCAAAAGCAAGTGAGGAAATAAAAAAGCAAGTTAGTTCCACCACAGCAAACCTTTAATAACATAAAAAAACAGGGTAAGTGCTTTCACTGATGTCCTCCACTTCATCAGACCATACAACTTACAAGTTACTTAGTGAATACCACCTGATAGCTCTAGTCTTGGGTTAGACATTACTTAGTGAATACCACCTGATAGCCCTAGTCTTGGGTTAGAAGTTACTTAGTGAATACCACCTGATAGCTCTAGTCTTGGGTTAGAAATTACTTAGTGAATACCACCTGATAGCCCTAGTCTTGGGTTAGATGTTAGTTAGTGAATACCACCTGATAGCTCTAGTCTTTGGTTAGAAGTTACTTAGTGAATATCACCTGATACCCCAGACTTTGGTTAGAAGTGAATACCACCTGATAGCCTTAGACTTTGGTTATACGTTACTTAGTGAGTACCACCTGGTAGCCCTAGTCTTAGTTTTGAAGTTACTTAATGAATATCACCTGTTAGCTCTAGTCTTTGGTTAGAACTTAGTTAGTGAATACCACCTGATAGCCCTTGGCATGGGTTAGAAGTTACTTAGTGAATTCCACCTGATAGCCCTTGGCTTGAGTTAGAAGTTACTTAGTGAATACCACCTGACAGCCCTAGTCTTGGGTTAGAAGTCACTTAGTGAATACCACCTGATAGCCCTAGTCTTGGGTTAAAAGTCACTTAGTGAATACCACCTGATAGCCCTAGTCTTGGGTTAGAAGTCACTTAGTGAATACCACCTGATAGCCCTAGTCTTGGGTTAGAAGTCACTTAGTGAATACCACCTGATAGCCCTAATCTTGGGTTAGAAGTCACTTAGTGAATACCACCTGATAGCCCTAGTCTTTGGTTAGATGTTACTTAGTGAATACCACCTGATAGCCCTAGTCTTGGGTTAGAAGTCACTTAGTGAATACCACCTGATAGCGCTAGTCTTGGGTTAGAAGTCACTTAGTGATTACCACCTGATAGCTCTAGTCTTTGGTTAGATGTTACTTAGTGAATACCACCTGAGAGCCCTAGTCTTGGGTTAGAAGTTACTTAGTGAATACCACCTGATAGCCCTAGTCTTGGGTTAGAAGTCACTTAGTGAATACCACCTGATAGTGCTAGTCTTGGGTTAGAAGTCACTTAGTGATTACCACCTGATAGCTCTAGTCTTTGGTTAGATGTTACTTAGTGAATACCACCTGAGAGCCCTAGTCTTGGGTTAGAAGTTACTTAGTGAATACCACCTGATAGCCCTAGTCTTGGGTTAGAAGTCACTTAGTGAATACCACCTGATAGCCCTAGTCTTGGGTTAAAAGTTACTTAGTGAATACCACCTGGTAGCCCTAGTCTTAGTTTAGAAGTTACTTAGTGAATACTACCTGATAGCCCTAGTCTTGGGTTAGAAGTCACTTAGTGAATACCACCTGATAGCTCTAGTCTTGGGTTAGACATTACTTAATGAATACCACCTGATAGCCCTAGTCTTGGGTTAGAAGTTACTTAGTGAATACCACCTGATAGCTCTAATCTTGGTTAGACATTACTTAGTGAATACCACCTGATAGCCCTAGTCTTGGGTTGGACATTACTTAGCGAATACTACCTGATAGCCCTAGACATTGGTTAGAAGTCACTTAGTGAATACCACCTGATAGCCCTAGACTTTGGTTAGAAGTCACTTAGTGAATACCACCTGATAGCCCTAGTCTTGGGTTAGAAGTCACTTAGTGAATATCACCTGATAGCTCTAGTCTTTGGTTAGAAGTTACCTAGTGAATACCACCTGATAGCCCTAGACTTTGGTTAGAAGTTACTTAGTGAATACCACCTGATAGCCCTAGACTTTGGTTAGAAGTCACTTAGTGAATACCACCTGATAGCCCTAGTCATGGGTTAGAAGTCACTTAGTGAATATCACCTGATAGTTCTAGTCTTGGATTAGACATTACTTAGTGAATACCACCTGATAGCCCTAGACTTTGGTTAGAAGTCACTTAGTGAATACCACCTGATAGCTCTAGTCTTTGGTTAGAAGTTACTTAGTGAATACCACCTGATAGCTCTAGACTTTGGTTAGAAGTCACTTAGTGAATACCACCTGATAGCTCTAGTCTTTGGTTAGAACTTGGTTAGTGAATGCCACCTGATAGCCCTTGGCTTGGGTTAGAAGTTACTTAGTGAATATCATCTGATAGCCCTAGTCTTGTGTTAGAAGTCACTTAGTGAATACCACCTGATAGCCCTAGACTTTGGTTAGAAGTCACTTAGTGAATATCATCTGATAGCCCTAGTCTTGGGTTAGAAGTCACTTAGTGAATGCCACCTGATAGCTCTAGTCTTTGGTTAGAACTTAGTTAGTGAATACCACCTGATAGCCCTTGGCTTGGGTTAGAAGTCACTTAGTGAACACCAACTGATAGCCCTATACTTTGGTTATACATTACTTAGTGAGTACCACCTGGTAGCCCTAGTCTTAGTTTAGAAGTTACTTAGTGAATACCACCTGATAGCTCTAGTCTTTGGTTAGATGTTACTTAGTGAATACCACCTGATAGCCCTAGTCTTGGGTTAGAAGTTACTTAATGAATACCACCCAATAGCCCTAGACTTTGGTTAGAAGTCACTTAGTGAATACCACCTGATAGCTCTAGTCTTTGGTTAGATGTTACTTAGTGAATACCACCTGATAGCCCTAGTCTTGGGTTAGAAGTCACTTAGTGAATACCACCCTATAGCCCTAGACTTTGGTTAGAAGTTACTTACTGAGTACCACCTGGTAGCCCCAGTCTTAGTTTAGAAGTTACTTAGTGAATACTACCTGATAGCTCTAGTCTTTGGTTAGAACTTAGTTAGTGAATACCACCTGATAGCCCTTGGCTTGGGTTAGAAGTCACTTAGTGAATACCACCTGATAGCCCTAGTCTTAGTTTAGAAGTTACTTAGTGAATACCACCTGATAGCCCTAGTCTTGGGTTAGACTTTACTTAACAAATACTACCTGATAGCCCTAGTCTTGGGTTAGAAGTCACTTAGTGAATACCATCTGATAGCCCTAGTCTTTGATTAGAAGTTACTTAGTGAATACCACCTGATAACCCTAGACTTTGGTTAGATGTTACTTAGTGAATACCACCTGATAGCCCTAGTCTTGGGTTAGAAGTCCCTTAGTGAATACCACCTGATAGCCCTTGGCTTGGGTTACAAGTCACTTAGTGAATACCACCCAATAACCCTAGTCTTGGGTTAGACGTCACTTAGTGAATACCACCTGATAGCCCTAGTCTTTGGTTAGAAGTTACTTAGTGAATACCACCTGATAGCCCTAGTCTTGGGTTAGAAGTTACTTAGTGAATGCCACCTGATGGCCCTAGTCTTTGGTTAGAAGTTGGATCAATGGAAAGAGAGAGGATGGAGAATATCAGGTTCTAGTAATGCTGAAGGACAGTAGGCATTAATCATGAAGTACAAATGATTTAACTAAACACATAAACATGTCCCTTACTGTGAGAAAATGTGATGCACAAATAGCAAAACTGTCCTGTTTTAATTATTGTTTTTCCTTCTTGAATGAACTCCTCACATGTACTCAACCATGCAACTGACTGTCTACTTACTTCATTATTGGTTTCCATAAGCAGCTAAGATTTGGTTGTGCAAACCTTCATTCTGTATAACAAATGTGCTCCCACATTTGCATGTGTGTGAGAGTTTGTTGTTTTCTTTGCAGGTCCATGCTAACTTGCTTACATGCTACAGCTTGCTCACTTTCTGATATTTTCCAAGAAGGTAAAAAGACGATTTATGAACTACATTTTTTGCCATACAAATAATTTGGGGAATACATTTCTTGGGTCACTACTGCTAAGGTTCAAACTATAAAGGTAGATGGACCAGACAACAGGTCCTCCCACACTATTCTAAAAACAGTTTTCAACTTTGTAATCTCATTAGCCTGAATACAGTGTGCAACGGAGACCAGGGGAAAAGAGTTGTGCTGTTATGTACAGTATATCATTATAATACTTAGTTACAGGCTCACTAGCAAGTGTGCTACTCAGCTCAGTTTATGATGCTGCATAAGTTTCAAATAAAACTGGGGAAATCACAAACAAACTAGAAATAAACAAGTGAGCAGTAAACCCAGAACAGCAGACCCACAGTTAAATAAAAGTCGTTTAATGAAGTGCTTTTCGTTGCCAAAATGTAGCAACTTCCTCAGAAAAAATACACATTAACAAGCAATACTATTTAAATAGTTAGAAGTAATCACCTGAGTAGGCACACCTCTTTCCTTTCACAGATTTAAAAAGACATTACAGGAAGAAATCCACATCCTAAATAAAAAATGTTTTCATGTTTAAAAAACAAGGCTGATCTAAACAAGCCTAACTGTACAAGTGATTTTAATAGTAAATTATTGTGAAAACATCGTAATAAAAAAGTGAAGTATGGTATAATATTATATTGTGTTAAAGTGAACAGTAAATCACAAAGAAATTAAACTAATAGCTGTGATTATACAGTAATAGTCCAACAGTCGCACGTGGTTACCATATTAGACTTCTGAGTTTGTCTAAACATGCAATGTTTGCATGAATCATTCAACCCAGGAGGAGCAAATGCGTTTAACCATATTTGCCATGAAAGTTCATGTTCCTCAAGTAGTAAATTCATAGGGCCACCTCTCATATTCGGTTGGATTTGATCGATGGCTTTAAATATAAATGTATGACCTGCATTGTGAATAACGTGTTTAGCCAACGAATTGTCAATTTTATTTGTAGAGATTGTGTAAGTATGCTTATATATCCTGTCCCGCAATCTACGTTCGGTTTTACCCACGTAGAAAGCAGGACGGCAAACACACCTTGCTATGTATACCACAAGTTTAGAATTACAATTAAGTCTAAACCTGATGTTAAACTTGTGGTCATTAATAAGGAAATTGTTTCCAACCTCGACCAATTTACACATCTTACAACCCCCACAGGTGGTCATCCCTGCATGTCTAGGTGTGTTGCGGTGGTTGCCACTTTCAAGAAGGTTCTTAAGGTTGTACCCTCTACAAAATACTGTATTAGGGAATGGACCCAATTTATCAAGTAGTAGGCCATCATTCGAAATGGCCAGTTCTTGTACAAAATAAATTTCACCCTCGCACTATCAGTGCAAAAAGTGGTAATAAACCTGTCTTTGAAGTTAAAGTCTTGTGATTGTAGTGTACCTTGTTTTATAGAAGAGCCACCATCAGTGAGGAAAGTTGTTGTAGTATTCTCCAAATTACTAAAATGGAGAATAGGGTTGACTAGCCCAACTCTTCTCTTTTCAGAGACTTCACTAACCAACTGTTGTATCAAGTTACAGGGGTAACCACATTGCTTGAACATATTTCTCAGCAACTCGCATTCCATTTGAAAGTCCAACTCCAAAGTGATCATTCTAGCTGCCCTGATTAACTGACCTTTGACAATTGACCGCTTCTGATGGAACTGGTGGCAGCTAGAAAAATGTAAAAAGGAATTACAGTATGTATGCTTCCTAAAAATCTTCGAGACATACCCTTTATTGACCCTGTCTTTGGACAACTTGACATCAAGGTAGTCTATAGTGTCTGTGTGGAATGTTGACGTAAATGCAAGAAATTCAGTAGTAGTGTTCAAGTAGGAAATAAATGTGTTAGCCTATGCATTATCACCTTTAAATAAGATGAAAATATTGTCTAAAAACCGTGTGTAAAAAATGAGGTTCGCCTTGTGGTGGGGGATACTCAGGACAAAAGTCCTTTCCCAATATGCCATAACCAGGTTAGCAAAACTGGCACCACAAGGCGACCCCATAGCCACACCTTGTTTTTGTAAATAAAATTCTTGATCAAAAAAGAAATAGTTGCTTGTAGGAATAATATCTAATAAGGATTCCACTAAGGTGATTTCATTAGTTGGAACTTCCTTAGATCTAAGTAAAAGGCTAACCCATTCTATCCCTTCAAGGTGGGGAATAGACGTATAAAGATCTTTAACGTCAATAGTTAAAAAATATGGCTGGTGTCAAACTCCAAGTTGTTAAGGCTCTCCAAGAAGGACATATCTGAGGTTCAGTTACAAGATATTTTTTTTTCAAGATGTTGTCTACAACTTTAGCACAAGGGTATGTTATAGATCCCCTCCCATCAATCAATGGTCTCATAGGGGGGTTCAACACATCCTTGTGGATTTTAGGTATCCCAAACAAAATTGGAGTTTTAGGCCAAACCAAAGATATAAAGTTAAATGTGTCCATGTCGATGGTGGCTTCTATAAAGAGGTCGTTAAAGTAACCTCTAATCCGCTGGTAGGCTATACTGACTTCGTTTAATGAAACTTTAAGATATGCTTCTGTGTCAAGTAAGCCACGCATTCTCTTAATGTAATCATGGTGGTCAAATATGACCAATCCCCCACCCTTATCAGGTTTGACCACCCGCACACTAGCAGAACACAAAGCTTGTAAAGCCAATTTTTCATCAGGACTCACATTGTTTTTCTTTCTGCTTGGAAAAATGTTCTGAGAATACAGTAGATGTCTGAAATCAAGCTCACAAACTTGTTCAAACATTTTCAGAGCGGGGTGTAAGGGGGGGCTAAAGGTACTCACTACCCTCAGCTTGTTTTCCCTTGAGTTGTTACTACTGAATAGCAAGTTGAAGTTCAACTTCCTCACATATAGTTTTAAATCTAATACTGTTTTAACAAGGTTCAAGGGTTTATCAGGCACAAATGTACAACCTTTTGCTAACAAGTTGACTAAAGTAGGGTCAATTGAGACAGAAGAAAAATTGTATATGTTAAAGTCACCATCAGTATCTGTTATGACATTCAGTGCAGGAGTGTCATTCCCTATTATTTCCTACGCTTGGAATGCCGTTGGTTGTTCTTCTGGTTCTGTTTGAATGACTTGTTTTTTGGGATAGCCCCTGTGTGGTTGCCCTTCTGAAAATTTCCAGTCTCACTACTAGTAAAGGCACCACAGTTGTTACAATCAGTTTGTTGTTGGCTTACAAAGTTGTTGTTGTTATAATTGCGGCTCCGTTCACTACGTCTAATTGTAGCCTGGTTGTTGTCGTCATTTGATACACCACCCTGATCCATGTTGCCATTTTGTTGTTGTTGTGCAACAGTAAATGTTTTAAATATATTGGAAACCTGAGCAACTGACGGTTTAGGGTAAGCAGCCCCGTTATTGTAGGCCATTCGGTCCCTTTTCATTTTTTTGAATTTGTTGCTTTTCAGTTTCTCAAGTAATTAATACTAGAAAATGTTCGGTCATAGTCATATTTGTATCTAGCAAAATCACTACTAGATACAATGTCATTATTCAAGACCGATACATCTCTAGACAAAGCTTCAATCTGCAAGAGATAATGTTTAATCATAAGCTTCATAAGGTCGAAGCCTTGTTGATCAAATAGTTAAGTTCTAAATGAAACAATGAATCTGGAACCAAACCGGTTGGATACCGGTGAAAACGCAGTCCCTTTGGGACGACGTGTTGGTCCAGACATTCCTTGAAGTACATTACTTCTAATTGCAGCTTTTTTAGTTTCAATAATTTATTGTCAAGAGACTTAAGTTTCTCGTTTAAAGAAATCACACCAACCTGTTGTTCACTGCAGTTGTCGGCCGGTCGCTCCTGTTCGGACCATGACTTAAAGGAAAACGTGGAAATGTCCTTAATCCATACAGTGAAGTCAGGAGTGCCAATAAGCCTTCCAGTGTTGTTCCTAGGTGTATTTTGCTGGTCCGTGTTAGTGTTGCCCAATAGTGAAACCTCGGTTGGTGTACGCTGCCCTGGTGTAATTGAAACGTTGAGCGCATCGTGTCCTGGGTTGTTGTTGTTAACTGAAGTCATATTACAATTGCTAGGTAAGGAACCCCTTGAAACTGTTTGCAGAAGTGCATTTTGAGAAGAACGCTGTTGTTGGGATAACGTAATGTCCACCTTCTCAAGTCGAGAAGAAAACCCATCCATACGCTGGTTCATAGCGTTGATTAACATGGTTAGGTTCACTAACTCAGACTGAAGCTGTGAACCAAATAACGTAGGACTGCTCGGGTTGCTGCTAACACCAGATGCCATACTCCAAATAAAACTGGGGAAATCACAAACAAATTAGAAATAAACAAGTCAGTAGTAAACCCAGAACAGCAGACCCACAGTTAAATAAAAGTCGTTTAATGAAGTGCTTTTCGTTGCCAAAATGTAGCAACTTCCTCAGAAAAAATACACATTAACAAGCAATACTATTTAAATGGTTAGAAGTAATCACCTGAGTAGGCACACCTCTTTCCTTTCACATATTTAAAAAGACATTACAGGAAGAAATCTGCATCCTAAATAAAAAATGTTTTCATGTTTAAAAAACAAGGCTGATCTAAACAAGCCTAACTGTACAAGTTATTTTAATAGTAAATTATTGTGAAAACATCATAATAAAAAAGTGAAGCACTGTATAATATTATATTGTGCTAAAGTGTACAGTAAATCACAAAGAAATTAAACTAATAGCTGTGATCAAGGGCGCCCGCAGGCAGGTGCAAGGGGGTGCACTTGCACCCCCCTGGAAATGGCTGGCTGAGAAATTAATGTAAATAAAAAAAGTTTTTTTTTTTAAAGGGCGTTCCTCTTTAAGAACGTCCTTTGCATCCCGTCCAGTCACACAGACGCAACAGGTGTTTGCGACCTGTTTTCATCTTCTGTGTCTGTGCGTGACTGATGGTTTACGTCCTTTTCTTTCGCGCCTACTGGAGATTTGAATTCAAGAGGACGTTCGGACTGCGCAGATGAATGTAGAAGTGAAAGGTAGGTGTCATGTAGCATTTTTAATGTATTTGTGTATGCAGTGTTTGGACTTGTACTGATCGGGGGCTGTTTCTTGTGAATGTTAACATTCCTAAGGAAACAAAAGCCAGAGCACAATGCAGTTTATATCTGTAGTCGGACTGAATGTATGTGTGTAGTAGAGATAGTTACTTTAGTCTGGTGGTTTAGGGCCTGGTAAGGGTACAGAGCATGAGCTTGTTGCCTGATTATAACCCACTTTGGTCCATTTTTCAGGATGGTAGCCTAAGCATACAGATCTGGAGCATCTGTGTTTCTATGAACCATTTTTGAATTTTTATAACCCACTTTGGTCCAGTTAGAAAATGAGTAGTTTGTGAGTTTTAGCATACTTAATACAAATGGTTTATGTTATCATTTGTTAAACATAGCAAAACCAGAACACAAACAGCTGACCTTACTAGCCAAACCAAAAGTACAACTCTGCATATGAGCAATGTTGTGTGAATGGAACCATCTGCCTTGAGGAACAGAGATTTGTCACAGTGTAACACTATTAAATGTCAGTTATGTTTGTGCGTGGATGGGAGTTCGAATGGCTGTCTTGCAACTGTATTTGGGTTCCTCAATGTAACACTTATTTGAATGGAGAAGGGTTATAAAAATGCAAACAGGAAGAAAGATAGTACTAGATTGCTAGCCAAAATAAAACCACAGGTAAACTGCTTTTATACTGAGTGACCTTGTACTGACTTATTGAGAGTTAGATGACATAGACGACAACAGGGGACAGGACATCATTCATGATGGGGGGGGGGGGGAGCAGTGTGGCACCACGGAGTACAGTTTGAAAAAAAAAAACATGGTTACACACCTGCTATGGTAGTTGACTGAGCAATTCAACCCCCTTTTCTTACTCCCACTTCCAACACTAGGCTACAGCCTCTTCCAATAAGGTTGTTAATGCCAAGCATTTCTGATATAGTCATAATAAACTTGAAAGATATTATGCTTAGATTTCTCTTATGCTTGTATTTGTTCTCTGCTGGTGGAAACTGTAACAGAGCTCTGGCTTTTTGTTAAGTTTATTTCAAGACTTCTGAGGTTAAAGCATGAAAACAATGCATATATCTCAGATCTATAACTACAGTTTTATATATGTTCCCATTTAGCCTGATGTTATACTGTCTCAGCCTGTTCTAGAACTGAATCAACCTCTTATTCTGCTTCACTCTGGAAGCACCCTAGACGAATAAATCAGCAGTAACTTTGCCAACACCTTCACATCCTTCAATTTTTGGTGAAATAGCTCAATGAATGACTAAGGAATATACATCTTTGTACAGGCTTAATTTGGTAAAATCCCTGCTGTATGTCAAGTACAGAAAAAACACTGAATTTGGCATTGCGGTAACAATGGATTCCGTTGTACAAAGCAGATAATGTTCCCCATTTCTGGCTGTGATAGTGTTTTGGAAACGTGTATATATATGTAAACCTTGTCAGGCTTTCCCTACTACCTCACACTAACTATAGTATTCACTACTCAGGAAGCTTAATTTGGTTCTTAAGCACAGACATGCTCTCCATTCAGTGCAACTTTCTCTTAGTTCTACCTCTGAGACCTACTGGAACTTTCCTTGGAGACTGACTGGGCACAGAGCAGTATGTACCAGAATATGAAGAATTCCTGGTAAAACATTCCCCTCCAGTAAATAAATCTTCAGTTTTGAAGCATATCATGTTGGCTTGTATGTAAATTATGAATCTTTTTCATCACACAATGCTTCTGGCAAGTTACATGGCTTTGTGGCTGTCTTTAGAATCAGTGGTGATTTTGTTTTCGTAATGAGCTTTGGAGGATTTGATGAGGGATCTCAGCTTCTTCCTGAGGCTGACCGGGGAGTTTACTCTTTTTTGCAACAGTTTCTTTCTTCTGTTGTAGAGTTTGTTTATGGCAGGGCACCACCATATTGGCTTCCTTTTTTGGAGGATAGCATCTTGGTTCTGTTAGGGATTGCACGATCCATGCACTCGTGTAAGTGCTTATAAAGTGCATTCGTGTAGGATTCAGCAGTCATACCTCTATTGCCTGTCTACATGGGTGTCGTGAAGTTTGTCACTTCTGTCTTAAGAAGAGAGAAGTTGGCTTTGGAGAAATTTTTTACGGTGGTTTACCTAATGGGGGGTGGGGGTGGGATGTGGATGTCTAGGGTGATTAGCTTGTAGTTGGATCTGACCAATGATGAACTGACCTCTGGTGTGGAACACCGGTTGCCCATGTTGGTAATGACCAGGTCTAGGATATTGCTGCCCCTGGTGGGGGTGTGGATAAGTTGATCCAAGGCGTTGGAATTTATGAATTCCAGAAAACATTGAGCAAAATAAGTTGGTACATGAGTAGTTTTCCCAGTTAATGGTGGGGTAGTTGAAATCACCCATTATTAGGGTGTTATGTTGTACCCTAATATTTTCCAGTGTATCAAGAAATGAGGAGTGGGAATGCTGGGGCATGGTGGGGGATCTGTAGCAAGCTACAATTTGGATTGTGGTCTTGCCCAAAGTTAGCTGCACTTGGATAATCTCGGATGCATTATGCTGAGCAACTTGCCTGGAGGTGTGGATATCCTTAATGAATATGGGCACACCTCCACCTTTAGTGTTTCAGTCCAGGTTAGGTAGCCAAAAGGTGTGGTATGAATTATAGCCTGGTAATGCAGGGGTGCTCTCTGGAGCCTTGTATATGTTTTAACAATTGAAACTAGAACATAGTTGTGCCCTAATTGCCTGTTGCACATTTTTGTTGCATGTTGTGAGAGAAAGATACTGTCAGTTTTACTTTTTTTTATGGGGCTGCTATCACCCATTAGGGATAGAGTGGCATCTGCATCCATGTTAACTATTGCTTGCCTGGAGGTGGCCTTACCGAAGCTATAACTGCTGTCTGAATTAATTTTGGCCTGCCAGACGTCACCCATTATTTCTGTAGCAGTATGTAGTACTTCTGCTCTGCTCCTGTGTCCACCCCTTTGTTAGAGAACTGTGCCACAACTGTTAACAATTAGTTCCAGCTGGAGTGTTATGATGTACACCTGAACTTTTTGCCGTCTGCTGAAATACAAGCCTGCACCAGATTGAGTTGTGCTACTGTTTTCTATCTGTGCATATTTCAAATGTTTACATGTAGTTATTAGTATTTTTATTTAAAGTATGTATGCACCCTAAGTTCAAAAGTTTTCAGACACTGTGTGATTGGGAGTTTCTGTAACTTCAATTGTGCTACGTATAAATAATTCGGTTTGAAATTTGGAACACTTTTTATTGGATTTTGTCCTGATGTGACAAGACATTGGCTGCTGGTTAAGTTTTATAATTTGTTGCTCTTTCTGAATAAATATATTTTAGATTTTATTTTCTTAGAATACCATGCTGCACTCAAGTTTAGAGATGGGTTAGTATTTGTAATAGTAAACTTTCAAAATATGAAATGTGGTGACGTTAGATCTGTTTATTTTATTAAACATAGGGTTTTGTTTACTTAGTAGTTGTTGCCTGACCCTGTTGAAGGTGAAGCTCCAGTAGGTGCATTGTAAAACCCATCTTGGCCAAATAAAGGTATTGATTGCTTCTCCTCTGTGTTTCAGCTTCTGCCCATATGCAGATGGTTAAATAGGAAATGGCAAATAGAATATTTTGCAGTACTTATCAGGAGAATTATGTTGTGCTGTTTGCATCATTGTCACATCTTCTAGGAGTGCTGATTTTTGCTGGTGATCTACCTTAATTGATAAGGAAGTCCCAAACAAATATTTTTTTGGAGAGTAGCTAGCATTACAAATCACAAGACGTCAGGCCAAAGAGGGGGAGTTGTTGTTGTTGTTAACTGTTTTTAATTACTTCTTACTTTGAGGCAGAAATCTGTTTTCTTAGTAGATTAATAGATATTTTAACGAAGTGTTGTACTGGTCGCATTCAGGATGGATTAACATTGCCTTCTGCAAGTAGTTTTGATTTAAGCATATTGCAAAGTAACTCCCAAAGAGACATGTTCTTGTCACTACAGGATGTTTACTAAGGTGAGAGTATACAAAGAACTACATATATAACATTATCATGGAGAACATAACATTTACTACAGGTTTAAAAAGACATGGCTTACTAATTTACAGATATGCAGACAGACATGCACAGTATGTTTAACTGTTATGTTCTGGTGTGTATGCATTTTTATTATATGCTGGAGTCTTTATTGCTGCTTATCGAGAAAAGCTGTTTTCTAGACTCTAATGGTTAGAAAGGTGTTTTATACACTTCAAGGATTGTGACAAGTTATGAGCAGTTTACAAATCATAAAGCATTATCTTCTTCCCCTGTCATACTGTATTTTTATTTAATTGTTTTATCAGTTAACATTAAGTAATGTGCATTCGGTTACAGAATAGTATAGTAAATTCACAGAGAGCCATTGTTTGGTTTCTGTTACATGATGTACTTTTCTTTTTTTTGAATCCACATAAAGGTCAGATTTTTTTTTTTATTTTACATTTGTTTACCGGGGAGGTCCGACTGGACAAAGCTGTCCATTTTCAGCAGAGGCCCAGGGAGAAAAGCTCCAGAACAATTGCTAACATACTATACATAAGATATTTACGTGAGCATTGTGGTTTACACAGTTATAAAATATAGCAGATATATGATTGCATAAGATATTTACATAAGCATAATGGTTCAGACATACAATTAAAAGTATAGTAGGTAGTAACATATGATTGTTCATACAGTATGTTTAGTAGAGATAATGTTGAAGATGTACTGAATATAAGACAAGAAAGGAAAAACTAAAAAACACTAGCCAGATTGTCAAAGCAGGAGAATATAAAGAAGTTCATGTGAGGTTCAGTGACATTTTACGGGAAACTGTGAAGACTGTGCATAAAACATATATTCCTATCCATAATTCATACCTCAGTCTCAACCTCTTAGAGCAAAAAATCTGGACGAAGCCTAAAATGATGGGGGAACAAGTAGGGAAAGATTTTAAATATTGCTCTTACAAACTTAGAAAGTTGATAAAATAATAGGTTTTGCATTAGCATGAAATTTCTGAAGGATGTGGACTCTTCAACTCAAATGTTTATTATTATTTAATGACTTCAATCCTCAGCTATTTGCCAGAAAAGTACAGATTTTAGGAAGAACAAAAAATATGAGGAAAAATCTGGACATTCTGCGAAAATATGTTCAGTTGAGAGGTATAATGGTATTTACAGCAGTATTAAGTTTTCTTTGCATAAACATGTACAAAAGTAAAAATCAACCAGTTTTATGTATTTATTTTTTGTTGTTGTCCAGGTTAGCATGATGCACATGTTAATCAATAGTGTAGCTGAAACACATCAGAAAATGTTTTTTTTTAATCCCATACCTGACACTTTTTTTTGTTTGTTTTTGTTCAGTAACATCATTGATAGAAGATCTGCAAGATATTGACTACAAAGGTAGTAGTAGCCCATTGGATTCTTTAGGTTGTCTTATAACTTCAAAGTCAATGCATCAGACAAGAAGCGATCATTCAGATATAGTAGCAATATGATATAGTTCATTACTGACGGCAATTCGTTTTCGGAATTCTTCACGTTGTAGGTTTTGCATTATTTTAAGATGCAGATAAAATAAGTTGAACTGAGCAATGTTAATGGTGGAAAAGCAAGATGTCAGTGAAGAAACTAATGAGTCAGGATAGGGAATATAAATACTTGTTCTGTAATAACTCTCAAAATCCACGCCTACTGTGTTTGCTCGGTGTGTCGACTGCAAATCCTTGGCAACACTAACTCAATACTAAATTTATCTGCTAGTGATCTTGCCTTACTGAGAATGTCATTCCTAAAGTGTTCTTCAGCATGGTTGCGGTGCTCCTTGAATATTTCAGTGAGTCTGTTGATGTGTTGTTGAGCCTCTACTATATCAAGTTGAACAGACTGCAACATCTGGGCAACAGGCTCAAGAACTGATGAGTAATTTGCAATAATGAAGAGAAAAATAAGAAATGTGCACGAAGAGCAAGAGCTGAGTAACATATGTGCATTTTGTCTGGTTTCACCAGCAGTGCTCTTCTGAAGATCAGCCAGTCAAATATTTTCTCAAAGTTCTGACTAAACACACGAATGGATTTATATTTCTCAGTCCATCATGTCTCACACAGAAGAGGTATATTTGGTGCCAATGCTCATCGTTTTGGACTATCATGGAAAAAATAATCTTCTTGATAACACCAACAGCACGAGGTATTTCAGGAACATCATTCAGATCATTGACTACAAGGTTTAGTCTGTGAGATGCACAGTGGATAAATGCTGTTTTTGGATACTTTTCACGAATCTTTGCCTGAACACCATTCTGGATGCTTGCCATTATGGAGCAGCCGTCATAGCCTGTCTGAGAAATTTTTCCAGGTCTAGATCACACTTTATGCATTCACTGACAATGACATTTGATACAGACTGTGCATCTCTCACAACAATTGGAACAAAAACTACAAACTCTTCTCGAATGCAATCATCATCAACAAACCAAATGCCCAATGACAACTGCTCAATGTCTGAGATATCTGCAGTTTCATCTGCCAATACACTAAACCCAACTGCCCTGTTTGCTGCACAAACAATCTCCTTTTGAAGTACGTGTTCGTATTCTGCCAACAGCTCATTTTGCACCCTATGGGATGTGTACCAAGCATTTCCTGCAGTTGTTTCACTGCGCTGTTTCAGTATTGTGTCACCAGCTTCAATACGAAAATCTAACAAGTAACACAAATTTCCGCCAGAGCCTTCTTTTCCACAGAGAGGAATGTCATGGGTTGCACAGTAAATAATGGTAGATACAATTGGTTCCAATTTATTTTGGTTCTTTGCAATTTGTTTTGCTACTGCTGCATCTAGCTGTGGAATAACAGCTGTTTCTGGCTTCTGTCGTGTTCGTGCATAAGAAAAAATGGAAGTATCTTCAGTAGAACCTTTGTGCCATGATGACTGTATGTGATTTCTTGCAAGACTCATTGAAGGCATTATGTTTTGTGCACACACTAGTGATGAAGCTGCCTTGCAACCCACGGTGAAGTGACTGAGGAAATAATACACAAGTTAAGCAGAGTGGGCCTTTCAAGACAGGAGAAAATGCAAGCCACGGTGAGTACTGAGACAACCAACTATATCTGAATATAGTTGTTAATAAATAATGACATGCATTTCAGTTTCAGACTTCATATCATTCAGAAAATTAATTCTAACATAAATCCTTTTATTCTAGCAACTTTCTAATGTGTCCCTAGTTTTTGGCCTTTATCCCCAACATTATAACAGGCTTTGAACAGATTTCTTGTGTTAACAGATTGAGAGGTATGGTGTGTATGTGTGTCTGTATGTATGTATGTATAAGGAGGAGAAAGCATACCCCTCAGCTGTCCAGGTTTTTGGAGAATGTCCATATTTTGCCCCATATTTCTCCTAAAAAGCATTGAAGTTGCTAAATAATGACAGACATTTGAGTTTTAGATGTCATATCCTTTAGAAAAATGCATACTAACATAAATCCTGTTATTCTAGCAATGTTCTAAGTTCATGAGAGCAATATTTATAATCTGCTCCTATTTACTTTAGGCTTTGTCCAGATTTCTTGCACTTAGAGGTTGAGGTGTGTGTTAGAGAGAGTGAAATGCCCTAGAGTTAGCAGGTGGAATTTATTTTCAAGTGCATTTTCAAGGACTTGTGAGCTTCAAGGGAAGAGAGTTTTACTGCTGTTCGTGCTAAGCCTGCTTAAAATGTGCAGCTGTTTTGTTTAGCAAATGTTATCACTATTGTGGTATGGAATTTTAAAGCAGCACAGCAGGTAGCATTTTTGCATCTTGATACAGAGGGCTGTAAGTTCTACTCCCACAACATGTAGATTTGTATTTTAAGGGGGTGTATGTCCTCCTTTGGATGAGATGCCTAATAACTATTAACTTGTTTTTCAGCTTGCCACCCATTCCCTATTGCAATATACCAGCTTACCATTTTTTTAATATAACATAGGCAAATTATTTTTCAAGGGCAGCAGGCAGTGAATTTGTAGATGAAACACTGAAATATAAAGTTGTTTTCTAGCAACAACCTCTTCACTGGTTTCAGATCTCTTTAATGTGGAATTATTCAGATGAGTTTTACTTCTGCAAAGATTCTGCGTATTGATTGATATTGGTGGATTGTATGACAGAAGTTTGAGTAGAGTAGTCCTTTATGGTTGAAATGTTCTGAATAGGGCAGGTTGTCATTATTGGTTTATATGATTTGTTTCATTGCTTAAAGGAAAAATGTTCAGAACTATAAATTTAAAACACACTCTAACAAGTGGTGCTGTATTATACAAGGGATATAATTCAATTATTATACAGTATAATTAATACAGTCAGGAAGGTGAATCAAATAACTTTTGCATGGTTCTAAAAATGTGTGCAAGGAGTCTATGATTTGAAAACAGCCCAAAGGTAAACTTACCCTGCCACTGGCCAGATGCATTTTCTTTGAATGCGGGTTTCAATGTTGTTTCAGTGAGGTGTGGGTTTCAAAGGTAGAGAAGTTTTAATGCTAAGTCTCTTTTCATTGTAAGACTATTGCTTTGTTTAGGTTTAGTAAATGTCTATCAGTGTTTGTGCTATAAAATTTGAAATAAAAGTTGTAAATGAAATCCAAATATCTGTAATCATTGTAGAAGTAAAGCATAAAACAGTATGCACACTGAGAGATTTGAACAGTGTCTATGACAAATGGGGAAAAATAGCCAAGTATTGGGACACTGGAATGGCTGTGTGCGCAGGGGCGGGGGTGGGGGCATCAGAGGGGGTGTGGCTGTGTGGGTGGGGCTTAGGTTTGCACCCCCCCTGCAAAAAATCCTGCGGGCTCCCTTGGCTGTGATTATACAGTAATAGTCCAACATTCACAAGTGGTTACCATATTAGACTTCTGAGTTTGAGTAAACATGCAATGTTGCATGAATCATTCAACCCAGGAGGAGCAAATGCGTTTAACCATATTTGCCATGAAAGTCCATGTTCCTCAAGTAGTAAATTCATAGGGCCACCTCTCATATTCGGTTGGATTTGATCGATGGCTTTAAATATAAATGTATGACCTGCATTGTGAATAATGGGTTTAGCCAACGAATTGTCAATTTTATTTGTAGAGATTGTGTAAGTATGCTCATATATCCTGTCCCGCAATCTACGTTCGGTTTTACCCATGTAGAAAGCGGGACAGCAAACACACCTTGCTATGTATACCACGAGTCTAGAATTACAATTAAGTCTAAACCTGATGTTAAACTTGTGGTCTTTAATAAGGAAAGTGTTTCCAACCTCGACCAATCTACACATCTTACAACCCCCACAGGTGGTCATCCCTGCATGTCTAGGTGTATTGCAGTGGTTGCCACTTTCAAGAAGGTTCTTAAGGTTGTACCCTCTACCAAATACTGTATTAGGGAATGAACCCAATTTATCAAGTAGTAGGCCATCATTTGAAATGGCCAGTTCTTGTACAAAATAAATTTCACCCTCGCACTATCAGTGCAAAAAGTGGTAATAAACCTGTCTTTGAAGTTAAAGTCTTGTGATTGTAGTGTACCTTGTTTTATAGAAGAGCCACCATCAGTGAGGAAAGTTGTTGTAGTATTCTCCAAATTACTAAAATGGAGAATAGGGTTGACTAGCCCAACTCTTCTCTTCTCTTTTCGGAGACTTCACTAACCAACTGTTGTATCAAGTTACAGGAGTAACCACATTGCTCGAACATATTTCTTGGCAAGTCGCATAAGTTTCACCAGAATTTCGGAGATGTTTTTCTTCTTCTAGGGATTTTTGCCCCAGTGCCTGCTGACCATTAAGCCTCATTTTGAGCAGATAGTGCCTATTCCTTCTTCCTGTTCAGGGATTTCACCCAGGGCCAAAGTGAAAGTTGTCTGAGGGGGCTGTCATTCAGGCAACCCTGAGGGTGCATGTTGCTCTCAATGGCATCCCAGAAGTTGGAGTATTAGTACATAACTTAACCCCACCAGTGGTTAAGAGAATGTATCAGCCATATAACAGAAGTGCCTCACAAAGTCCTCCCATTGTGAATGCACTCTTCCGAATATATGCTACGAATCTACCACCTATCAATGGCTTGGTGAGACTACTGCCTGCCCCATGCCAAATCTCAGTGCTGCCATCTCTCCAAATGAAAACAGCAGTTTGTCTGCCCAGCTTCACTGCTCCCTCTATCTCTGAATGTTAATACCCATCCTCCAATGCTACCAGGCACCCAAGCCATTAGTCAAATGCAGCAAATAGGGGAAACTTTGCCAACTACAGCAAAAGTTTTTTTTTTGATGGAAGGTTAATTATTTATTGACAGCTTTATTAATAAGAAGCTTGCTGTGCCCTTTTTCAATTTGAATTTGTCCAAATGTTACACTGAAATACCAAGTGTGTGAGAATCACTCATATGTATGACATTTGCACAAATCAGTGGCATCAGGGTAGACATTAGAGTTTATGTTAGAATTAGAATTAGCACTTTGCTTGGGGTAGCAGTCAGAATTAGGGTGGGGGTTAGGTTTATGCTTAGGACTAGGAGGTATGTGGCATGTTGTGGCCTGTGTGGCAGTAGAGAGGGTTTTGCCTCCTTTAAGAACCACTTTTGATAACCATGTTTATGGCTGTGCTGTATTTTGATGAATTGGCGTTTTAATGATGTTGCTTACTTTGGACTATGTGGACCCAGTTACGTTGTCAGCCATGAGGATGCCTTCACTGAAATGGGTTAGATCTACTTTTCTTTTCTTTTTGGTGAAAGCTATGTATTTTGGGTCTGCATAATTTAGCCTGTTTCATTGATGTTAAGGTTTGCTTTGGCTGGCTGAATTTGGCACACTGTTATTTAGCCATTTTGGTTTTTCAGTATGAATCCTCGGAACCTACATTTGTCTGTCTCATGACTCTTAGGCATGTGCATATTTATTATTATAAGTGAATATATTATTAGAGGGATGAAGACACAAATGCAAATAATTCATTTATTTTGGAAATAAAGCAGTAACATTTGACAATGCAGTTTCTAGATGAAATATAAACCAAGGAGCGTAGGTACTGTCAGCCACACAGACACGCAGATGCTATACATAGTAACTGTTAACAGAAGGAATGAAATGGCTCCTATCTCTACTAACTTTTTTTTCACCTGTTTCATTCATACACCTTAGAGAAGACAGCGTCTTAAAGCCATACAATGTCTTGGCTAATAAATAGTTAAACCAAACTGGTACACAAACGTAATAGTAAGCATTCATCTGTGAGGTATATCTGAGTAACTTCCAGTCCAAACTGATTCTTGCTTCTCGCTAGTAGTAGCTAGTTCTGCTACGTCTACAAAGTCACTACTTCTGGAAGGTTCTCAGCTACTACATCACTAGCACTTTTATTGCTAATGCTTCAGTTGTATTGAAGTTTGATTTTCTTATTAAAATTGGTAAATCATTTTAAGGTATTTGAAAGATGTTATATATTGAACATCAAGCCTAGTTTTACTGGAGATGACATCTAAAGTTTAAAGAATCTGTTCCTTTCTTAAAGAAGAGGAAATAACAAAATGGCTACTGTGGGTATGGGTACTTTGACTACATTGTATATAGGAACCTACTCCTGGGAGGAATTCTAACTTTCTGACAGTACAAATGAAGACAAAAAAGCTACAATTATTTGTGTTTGTTAAACTTAAACCTACAGTTTAATGAATATCTTCATAATGCCTACCAAACCAATTAAAAAGACTTTCATGAAATGACAAGTTTACTAGATAATCACTTTAAACTGAAATTGAGTTATGTACTGAAGATATATCAGTCTTAGTGTCATAAAGCTTGCTGAATATGCACTAGAGAATATAGCTGTTGATAAAATTAGCCCAAGATTATAGTTATGGAAAGATGGGATTGTATGTGGAATTAATGATGCATATGTACAACAAAGGTCATTATCTCAAAGTAACCAGGTATTTGAAAGTGATTTAAATTTTGTTTTGTCAGTAAAGCAACAAGTATGCACCATTTTAAGTTAAACAGTTGTCTGTATCATTCAGCCAATGTTAAAAGAAAAGCCACTGCTGCTGACCTTAAGCCTCTGCCTACCTCTATAGTCTCAACTCCATAAGTCCCATCCTTGGCAGCTCCCTGGTATGACCCAAGCTTAGAGGATGTCCCTATCAGAACAGCTGACAATTGGAGTCCCCCTTCTCCATGTAAGGATCACTGGGTGACAAGCTTGCCAGGCAATCAGAGCAAGACAGAGAATACAGGCACCATCATACTAAGGTTTGTGACATTTTTGCAATTCCTATAAATTGCCCATCTCACACTGACATCAACACACAAATCTGAGCTGACAATGGGGAGCAACTCTATGTGTGTGCTCTACTCCAAGGCCCAGAGCATAGCCACATCTTCTCAGTAGTCCCATTCCCACCCCCCAAACCCAAAATTGTCTGTCTGAGCTACAGTCACTGCTATCACTCTACAATAAAAATGTCAGGCACACTCCCATCTACAGGATAGGCACATCCATCCTCCCTGCCTGCATCAAGTGCCTGCACCAGTATTCAAACCTGAGTCACCTTGGATGCAGTCAATGAGTAACCCCTCTGCACCATTGGTAAGGTTTAATCATACTAATAGTGATGCACTAAGCAGGTTGCCTGTTTCCAGAAAATCTACAGACCTGGATGTATATGATCAAATACTGATGGTAGATATTATGGACAGTACACCAGGACATAGACAACAAATTTACCTTTGGACTGCCAAAGCTGTAATGCTGACAAAAGTACATGACTAGCAATTGAAATGATTGTCTAAAATAACTGAGCCAAAGTTCAATTTATGCAATACTGTTACAGGAGCCTAGTTTCACATGACAGCTGTGTATTGCAGTGGTCAAGAATCACTAATTGTTCTACAATACAAATAAATGTTGTGTCAAACTCATCCTGGAATGTCCAGATTTAAAGATTTAGCTAGATCATAAATATGGTGATCATGATGGGGAAAAGTAAGTAACGATGTGCAATGAACATTACACAAACAGTAAAGCACTACTAAATTCACTTTTACACCAGTGAGAGTGGCCAGAAAAGCCATGGTGTAAACTCCATGAAGAATATTCTTATCCATGCTTTGGAAAATATTTCTTGGTTTTGACACACAGTAATTCATAATGATGGATGTTTATGCCATGAACGTCTCTTGTTCACATGCAACCAATTAAAAACTAAGACAGTTTTGGGGTACATGGTATTCCAGAAATGTATTGTTTGGTAATGATCTAATTTTTTCACAAGTATGGAATTTATAAACTTTATTAAAATAACAAAAAAAAATCATTGTATAACTATTGTCAATTAATTCTGGATCTAATGGCCTGCCAGAGAAAATTGTACAGGTTTTGACGGAAGGGATGAAGAAAATAAAAATAAAGCACTGTGGAATAAAGACTGTCATAATTCTCATTCAGTCAAAGAATTGCGCCTTGCAATGGCAGGTTTATCTCCAATAGATATGCTCATCTCAAGAAGGCTAATATCCAAAGTTCAATATGTTTTGTCAGATATGAATGCAAACATATCTCCCAAAAAAAGAAGGCTTAAAAACATGATGAAAATGCAATATTGAGGCATTTTGCGCCTGCAGATGAAGTTCATGTAAGAAACTGTAGCTGTTCTTCGTAACTATCCATGTGTAAGTATAAATCATTTGTTGTAACTTCTTGGCCAGAGCTCTAGAGCGATCAGATATCCAAGTGTGAAACTGGTCTCCATCCCACCCCAAAGGGATTCCTGCTGACCCACTGAACGAAATTTCAGTACATGGAAATGAAACTGGTGAAACCACTTTCACTGAAGTTATATATATCTATCTATATATATATATATATATATATATATATATATATATATATATATATATATATATATATGTATGTATCTATATATATATATATATATATATATATATATATATATATATATATATATATATGGGTCTAGGACATTTCACTGAAAACACATTTCACCTAAACTCAAATCGGTGTGCACTTTTCACTGAAAGCACAATTCACCTAAAATACAATTCACTGAAACACATTTCACCTAAAGTTGTAGATGGCCTTTTCCCCACTGTAGTGCGACCCTGGAGTTAGTATATATAGTGGGGGGTATGGATACTTGCAATTGCAATATATTACTCTTTTCCAAACATGATATTTACTTAAAATATGTGTGGGGCTATGCCCCCCACACCCGCCAATGTGGGGAGCAGTACTCCCCACACCCCCACTATATATACTAACGCCAGGGTCGCACTACAGTGGGGACAAGGCCACCTCAAACTTTAGGTGAAATGTGTTTCGGTGAATAGAGTTTTAGGTGAATTGTGCTTTCAGTGATTTGTGTTTAAGTGAAATGTGCTTTCAGTGAAATGTCCTAGACCCATATATATATATATATATATATATATATATATATATATATATATATTTATATATATATATATATATATATATATATATATATATATATATAGGGATCTACTTTCATGAGACAAAAGTATGATCCACTGAATTCAACTTACCCAAGCTGACTTTAACGAAGCTCCACTTCAATGAAAGAACGGACTGCCGAATTCCTTTCACAGAGAAAAGAACCACTTGACCACCATGGAAAACAAATGAAATGAACAACAACTAAACCCACCAAAGTGGGGGCCTTTACCCCTCAACCCCCCCCCCTACTTAAATATGCCAACTCTGAGATCGCACTACATAAAAGAGAGGGTTCAATTCACCATGCTGGTCAAGTGGCTCCTTTCCCCTGTGAAAAGAATTTGGCAGTCAGTGCCTTCTTTGAAGTGGAGATTTGCTGAAGTCAGCTCAGGTAAGTGAATTCAGTGGATCGTACTTTCGTCTAATGAAAGTGGATCCATATATATATATATATATATATATATATATATATATATATATATCCATATATGGGTTCACTTCAATTCACTGAACTTTCAATTCACTGACTTTCATTTCACTGACACCATTTCACTGAAATTCATTTCACTGAAACTTCATTTCACTGAAAGTTCATTTCACTGACAACTATTATCAGCAATAAAATGGAATATTCCCCCTTCCCCACTGTAGTGCAACCCTGGAGTTA